>NC_068300.1:37475193-37587693 GCF_025860055.1 Xyrauchen texanus | reverse complement strand
AATGAAACACCCTGGCGTTACATCTTAAATGCAGTTATATTTTATGCGTTATAGCTTTATTAAAGTTTAAGTAATAAAAAAGCAGATCATGTAAATAACTACATACTCCGAAACTGGCATTTCTCCGTGCGATCAGCGCCTCTTCTATGAGTTGCGTGAATTAAGTGTCCTGATCTAAGGGGGAGAGATTGAAACTGCACCCGGCTGATGCACACTCTGGCACGGGGACGCTCATCCCTCGAGCGTGCGTGCTTGCTGCAGCTAGATTATAACGTGATGGCTCGCGACTTATTGTATCATAATACAGTATATGTTTCACTGTGCATTTCTTATCATGAACACAATTGGCAATATGCAGCTTTATTAATAAGCAAGTTTGTTTTTGTGAGTTATATATGGATTGAAAGGAACAAAAAGGTGAGAGAGGGTAGTCTTCGCCCCATTATACACTGCACACACTGCTGTGTGACACAGCATCATCGGACTGAGCTCATTGTCATTGCAGGCAATCTCAACACTGTGCGTTACAGGGAAGACATCCTCCTCCCTCATGTGGTACCCTTCCTGCAGGATCATCCTGACATGACTCTCCAGCACGACAAGGCCACCAGCCATACTGCTCGTTCTGTGCATTATTTCTGCAAGACAGGAATGTCAGTGTTCTGCCATGGCCAGCGAAGAGCCCGGATCTTAATCCCATTGAGCACGTTTGGGATCTGTTGGATCGGAGGTGAGGGCTAGAGCCATTCCCCCCCAGAAATGTCTGTGAACTTGCAAGTGCCTTGGTGGAAGAGTGGGGTAACATCTCACAGCAAGAACTGGCACATCTGGTGCAGTCCATGAGGAGGAGATTCACTGCTGTACTTGCTGCTGGTGCCACATCAGATACTGATTGTTACTTTGTTCAGGGACACATTAGTCACATGTCTGTGAAACTTGTTCAGTTTATGTCTTAGTTGTTGAATCTTTTTATGTTCATACAAATATTTACACATGTTAAGTTTGCTGAAAATAAAAGCAGTTGACAGTGAGAGGACGTTTCTTTTTTTGCTGAGTTTATGTTGTCAACCATGGATCCAGATCACACCGTGCACATTTTTTTGGGAGTGTTTCTCCAGCCACTGCCATCAGAGTATACCATTGCCATGAAAGGGTGTATCTGGTCTACAATGATGTTTAGGTAGGTGGCACGTGCCAAACTGACGTCCGCATGAATGGCCGGACTCAGGGTTTCCCAGCAGAACAGAATTGCCCAGAGCCCGTTCTCGAGATAAAAAAGAAAATGGGACTCATCAGACCAGGTGACCTTCTTCCACTGCTCCAAGTTCAAGTTCCGACACCCACGTGCCCATTGTAGGTGCTTTCGACAATGGACAGGGGTCATCAGGGGCACTCTGACCTGTCTGTGGCTACGCAGCCCCATATGCAGCCTGGTTCAATGTGCTGTTGTGATATATTACTCCTATAACCATCATTAGACGGGATTCTTTTGTTCCCAAACACCCTTGCCAGCTTGTGGTTTGTCCCTCCTCAGACCACTGTATATTCGGTAGTTAAGTCTGACGTCACGCGTGACGTTTAGCCTCTTCCGGGTCCAAGCGCTCCGCTCGTCCAGATCTAATAACAATGGCGGAACCTGTTAATTTATTTACGATCACGTCCTACTTTAGTGATGCACCCTTGGCGGTCAAAAAGGGTTTAAACTCTTTTAACTCCAACAGAGTGGTTAGTGTAGCTCATCATTCAGGTGGCATAATTAAGGGTAGAGTCCAGGCATCAATGAAAAAGAAGGTTTACGAGGTTGAGGTGAGTTAGCTGTAAGCTAGCTAGCTAGTTGACATAAGGTGATATTCCTTGTTCTGGATGAGGTATTTCAAAATAATTTTTTTACAGGACTTCTATAACTGTGAATGTAAAAAAACGAAGATTAAAAAGTAAAAATGTGACAGACAGGTTTAGGGTTTAGTGAATTTAGGCTAGTCAATTTAGTAGTATGATCTGACAGCCCCGGGCTAGCTACAGAAGTATTGTTATGATAAACAGCGCTGGCAGCAATGTGTTTTAGAAAAGTGTTTAGGGTGAGGGTTAAACTGTTTTCAATACAGGTGCACGTTGAGGGTCAGGCAGTCAGGTACAGCACATGCGAGTGCCTAATCGGCAGAGACAAGTGCCATCATATGGCAGCTTTGTTGATTTGGGCAGAAAAAAATGTGTCCCGCACCGACGTGGAATGTGTGTGGAAGAAGGCCAACACTCCGAAGGGGACGAAATTGCAGCCAAGAGAGTGTCTGAGATGACACCATCCACAACACGAGGTTTGTAATAAGTTTGTTGATGTTGCGGGGTTTTAATTATTTTCTTAACTACGTAATGTGGTTTAAAGCTATTGCTAATACTATTAATCGTATTTATGAAACTCTTCTAACATACACTCACGGTGTGTTGTAGTGCAGCTATAAAATCATGATCATAAGCTTTATCACCATATTGAAATTGACCAATGGCAAGACAGTGAGGCTGAGATGTACACTATGATTTTTTAAAAGCTTAGATTGTGTGCTATAAATAAATTATGATCATAATAAAAGGCTATTATATTGAGATAAATATCATTACTCATTTGATTAATTTCATCATTATAACCAGTTTTATACCATTATTTCAGCTGGCATCAAAAGACCTGTCACCCAGGAGGACAAAGAATGGGTTCAGGCATCCCTGTTGCAACTTGGGCGTTTTACAGGGATGGGGTGGATTTTGAGTCCAGATACGCCTCAGGTAAGATTTTTTACTTTTGTACTTTCATGTTCCCTTAAAATTAGCAGAAACATCACAACTACACTACATTAAATCGATGACAATTTGGCTAGGGTTTTGTCATCCAACACAATAATTTTGTTCAATGTTATATGTTTAAAAATTTGTCGAAATTTGAACCACGGGTTTCAAACTGTGTAATATAGTTAAAAAGTAACATTACATAATTTAGGCTCATGAAAAATTTGGTAAACTACACATATGTTTGTATGTAAACCATTGCTTTCATTTCAAATGTATTTTGTATACACTATGTGTATGTATGTGGCATGTGTATGTACAAGTATGTGGACACCTCACTGACTTCACAACTTTTGCCTAACTTTAAATCTAGACTCTCCCAATCAAGATGTTTGATGGGCTGGTGACCAGCCCAGGTTTTGTCCAAGCTGAGGACAAGGCTCTATATGTGCTGTCAATGCTTGCTGTTAATGATCAGGAGAAGCAGCAGATTGAGGAAGCAACAGTTGGCCAGGCTAAGAATGCATTATGGTAAGAAAGCTTATTAATAAATACACCCTACACCAGTTGCTTTCGATAAATGTACTTATTGTAAGCTGATATGGATAAAAGTGTCTGCTAAAGGCTGTACATTTGCTCAGAATTTAGAAAGTGCGCTGCAGAATGTCAGATTGTTTTTACATGAAACTGTAATGCCAATTGTTGAGCAAAATTGATCTTTCTCATGGTTGGTTTCTTTTAACAGGTTTGCATATCGCAAGAAAAGGATAACAGCAAGTAACTTTGGTTTGGTCTTGGCAGCAGTCAAGCGGAAGTCTTACCCGCCTTCCTTGTTCAAAACCCTGCTTGGCCAGTACAACCTCAAAGAAGGATCTAAAGTAAGTTGTACTTAATAAGTGAATATTTAAAATGAAGGCATCTGTGTCTAAGAATACACTTATTAAGACTAAGTGGTATTTGTCCCCTCCCGCCAAGGCATGCGATTGGGGAATCCTGCATGAGCCAAGGGCAAAGCAGGAATACACTGAGAGCACTGGTGTTGCTATACAAGAGAGGGGACTGTTCCTGTCTGATAGCGGCCTGCTTGGTGGATCTCCGGATGGGACGGTGTTTGGAAACTGCATGATTGAAGTCAAGTGTCCGTGGTCAGCCAGAACTAAGACTATCCTGCAGGCAGCGGAGAGTAGGTACTTTTTCATGGAGTTCGATGAAGTGGTTGGTTCCCTGACGCTAAAACAAACTCACAACTACTGGCATCAGATCCAGGGAAACCTGCACCTGACCGGAGCTAACAGCTGTCACCTGCTTGTGTGGACTCCTCTTGACCTTGTCCTTCTACCAGTGCTCAAAGACCCTACATGGGCTGTGAACATTGACACTCTGGAAATGTTTTATAAAGATTGTTTCCTACTATACATTCTCTCACAGTTGTAAGTACTGTAAAACTTGCAAATAAATGAAAATGTAACATTTCACACAAGCCAGGTAATTTATTTATTATACATATTTATTATTATATCACATCTATATTAAATCACAAATATTACATATGTATTATTATAGTTTGTAGGCCCTTCATGCTACACACACAGAACTTATAAAGGTAACACTTTATTTTACAGTGTCTGTTACATTTGTTGCATGTACTTACCATAGTAATAACAGTAAATGATGCATAATTACATGCAACTAACCCTCAACCAAACCCTAACCCTATAGTAAGTACATGTAGTTAATTAATATTACTCAGTACTTCAATATATAATTACACTGTTACAATGACACCTTAAAATAAATAAATATAATAAAAATAAAACTATAAATACAGTTATTTATATACAGACATTAATTACACCCAGAAATTCATGTATATACAGGTGAAACTCGAAAAATTAGAATATCGTGCAAAAGTTCATTAATTTCAGTAATTCAACTTAAAAGGAGAAACTAATATATTATATAGACTCATTACAAGCAAAGTAAGATATTTCAAGCCTTTATTTGATATAATTTTGATGATTATGGCTTACAGATATGAAAACCCCAAATTAAATATTAGAATATTGTGAAAAGGTTTTCATATCTATAAAGGCTTGAAATATCTCACTTTGCATGTAATGAGTCTATATAATATATTAGTTTCACCTTTTAAGTTGAATTCCTGAAATAAATGAACTTTTGCACGATATTCTAATATTTCGAGTTTCACCTGTACAATACAGTTAACTCATCCAATTTCACGGAGAATGGGTGTTTGTAAATTTGTAAGACACACACACACTTTAAATATCTTGTTTATATTTTGTTTGAACTGTATGGAATGTGGTCCAAAATGTGAAACAATTTCAGTCGCTGAATTGAACGCTCCACATGTATCCTAGCTTTTGAAATTAATCTGTTATTGTTCACTTCCTCCTGCGTAAATTGTCTATTGACGAGGAAAGACGGGATGTTCAGGGAAACTCCTTCTGGCAAAATGTCCCGAATTGTGAAGCCCTTGTCTGCCATAACCATATCGCCAGGATGTAAATGTTGGAGAAGTCCACAGTCAGCTGTTATTGCCTTGTCTGAGGCACTCCCACCGTACAGGTCACTGGCAAAGGTAATAACGCCATTAGGTGCAACACCGATTAAAGCCTTAAGTGTGGTTCATCCTTTGTACTGGCTGTACAAATGGCACTGTGCATCAAGCCTCTCTGTGTTAGAGATGGCAAACTCTGTGCAGTCGAGCACGATCCTGCAGTTAGGGAAGGGCTGGAAGCAGTCTGGCAGCGATGTTTGATTCTTGGCTGTGGAGGGGATGTTGTTCTCAAGCAAACCGACATACAAAATCTCATACAGGGCACTAATGATGGTGGTGAAGATGTTGGTTACTGTGGCTGTGCTACAATTAAACCTTGTTGCAAGGTCTACGTGGCCGCAATTTAGTCTAAGCTTCATTAAGGTCAGGAGCAATTGATCAACTAAGGGCATCATTTGGACAGTCCAATCAGAATGATATTGTAGCTCAAATTTAGAAATTAGCGCTTCCAAAAACAGGACAGTGGCAACATCAGGCAATCCAGTAAAATATTGAACTCTGTCAGGACTATTAGAAATTTGACTGAAGGGAAAAATTTGATTCTGTTTATCCAATTGTTTTTTCAATTTTTCATTCTCTTCCCTCAGCATCTCATTCTCCACCTCAAGTGCCACAAGACTTTTTGAAGTACATGGGGTCTCTACAGTTACCATGTCAGCATACGTTCCCTCATCCTCACCATTGCTAGGGACCATTTGTTTCTTTCGTTTAGGGAGATGGCTGAGGTGCTCGGGGAACTGGAAAGTCTTCCCCTCATTCCAAGCAAATCTTGATGGCCCAGCAGCTTTTCCATTGGGGAAATGCCAACTGCACACCCTAGAGTTGCAGTTTGGGATGAAGTTTTCACGTCTGTAAAAAAATAATTTTTTAAATATTACTTTTTATTCTTTTTAGAATCAAATTACATAAATTCACCAAAGGGATTTTTTATTATTCAAAGCTTGTACCATGTTCCTATTGACCAGAAAGACTTATTTCAGGTGAAATTCTGACAATAACTCGCAGTTCACTTGCTGTACATACAACAATCAAATTTGTTTATGAAACAATTACTGTAATTCACCTAAAGTACTTTTTCATGTTCCAAAGGTTGTAGTACTTTCCTAGTGACCTGACTGACTTACTACAGGTGAAATTTTGATAATACCTAATAACTGTTTACATAATAATATAATACTGTAATTCACTAAGAGGGGGTTTGTTTGTTTCAGGTTGTAGTACATTAATAGACATGAGTCTGATCTTATATCTCAGACAAATGAGAAACTTTAGCAGATTATCATACTATAACCGGTCTAATGTTTTTTCTTGCTATGTACACACATCTTCATGCTTCGACTTGTCTGTTGCCAAGCTAACGTTAGCTAGTTAGCCTTCCTTAGCTAGCTAACTTAGTTTCATCTTAACTAGGCGGCAGAACAAGGCCTGACAACCGAAACATCATGCAAGATTTGGGTTTATAGCAACAAACAACATATACAAACCTATAGACTACATAAGCCCTTTTCTTAAAGGGCTGGTTTCGCTTAAGCGCCAGTGGGTGTTAGGGATTAAGGGATAGCACCCACTGGCGCCAAAGTTTCTTCATTCGTTTAAGATTTGTAACTTACCTTATCAACTGCAGCCATTTTCTCTTTTCTTTCTCGTCACAGGGAAAGCGGTAGAATGACAGTTGAATGTCACGTTTTTTTTAACTCCGATCTATTTAAACAACACGGGACACAGCACTGCGGCATGTTAAAACTCGGGCGAAAGCGGTAAGTAGGTAGAGAGGACCCGGCATTTGGACCCGGAAACAGTATTATTGGAGGTGGTTACGTCACGACTTAACAACCGGTATGACCAGGAGCACCCCACAAGCCTTGCCATTTCAGAGATGCTCTGACCCATCTGGCCATAACATTTGGCCCTTGTCAAAGTCACTCGGGTCTTTACTCCTGCCCATTTCTCCTTCATTAAACACATTGACTACGAGAACTGATTGTTAGCCAACCATCTAATCTATTCAGACCTTGACATGTGGCCTTGTTAGGAGATGATCAATGTTATTTGCTTCAACTCTCAGTGGTCATAATGTTTTGGCTCATCAGTGTATATATTCATTCTCATTTACAATCAAGCTGTTATTTTGCAAAAAGTGAAAAAGTCCAATTTTGTGCATTTAGGATGCATAAAAAAATGTGCTATGTAATTGCCATAAAAACAAGTAAAAACAAAAGAGTCGGCTATTCAGGGCTCAAAGATAATTGTGCGTCCATCTCGTAAATACGATCATTATGATGTCTTGAAGGCAGCATTACACACACACTTGTGTTTGTGTTTTTGTGTATGTTTGATCTCTCTCTCTCTCTCTCTCTCTCTCTCTCTCTCTTACAGGAAAAGCCTTATAAATGCAGCAAGTGCAACAAGGCCTTTAGTCAGAAACGAGGCCTGGACGAACATATGCGCACACACACCGGAGAAAAGCCCTTCCAGTGTGACGTGAGTTATACACACATACTATCAAAGAACCTTCTAATGTGATCTCACACGCAAACCACATTGCATAATTCTGCATTCTAACACACACACACACACACACACACACACACACACACACACACACACACACACACACACACGCACAGTCCCATTTTATGTCTCATTCTGGCTGTATATCACACAAGCAGTGCTCCCCCTTCTCCACACACACACTGCAGCCACAGCCCAGTGGAAGAGGAGAGAGAGAGGTGGCTTGTGGGTAGTGTGTGACGTTCAGCGGGGTTTAGTCTTAGACCACTGTAAGAACTGAAGCAGGTCTTGAGTTTAACCCTGCATCCCATACTGGTCCACATAATCAGCACCATGACGTGCATCAAACCACAAACCAGAACGCCTTCACACACACACACACACACACACACACACACACACACACACACACACACACACACACACACAGCTTGAGTGTGAGCTAGTTTGTGTTTGTGTGAGGGTGTAACTATAGTGTCAAAGCTATAATGGAAGGACTTCCTGCCAGGCGGACACAAGGACGAAACCACCCAGCACAAACTGACCCATCTCTGACCTTTGAGCGACTTAAGACACACACACACACACACACACACACACACACACACACAAACACACACATTCATTCCATTTCAGACCACATATAATAACTGTGAACTCTTTATCTTCTCACTGGCCCTGAAAAACATTTGTGTCGATCTGTGAATCCATTGTCAGATTCTCTTTTTTTAAGACACAGACTCTTTTGTTTCTCAGACCTGTGTCTAGCCAGTCAGAATTCGTTTTTAAATACAATATGAAGTAAAAATGTGTACTATTTTAACATGTTCCTGGTCTTATGCTGCCTTCAAATGTTCTTGAGAATGTTTGTCGTATTTTTCCGGTAAAATTATCGAAACTTCCTGTAAACAAGAAAAAATTACTTGAGACATAGAATAACATAAAAGATAATTAAGATATTTTAGATATATTATATTAGATATTTAAGAGAAATCTATTTATGCTTAATACAAGAATAAAAATGTGATTTGCCAATGGGGTAATAAAATTAAACTTGTTTTTCTTTCTCTCGTTATAAGCATAATGTTAGGACATTTTGTTAGACTTCTCTGAAATCAATACAAAATATAAAGAAATGAAATACAGCAATAGCTTGTTGCTGTAGTATAAGATTAAGTGAATACACCTGTATCGTGTCAACATGGTCTATATCATTTACTAATGCACTGTAAGCCAACCAGGCATATATAACAAATTAACATTATTGAATTAAAGCACTGAAATTGAAATAATTTTGCTTTCCATTATCTGTCATACCCCTTCCAACATCGACAACTCTGTATCATCTAGAATTCGGAGTTTCCCACTGGTAAATACGACATAATTACGATATTTCCAATTCTACTTGAAGGCCGCATTGTGTATTGAGCACGATTCATCAGGGCTCTTTATTCTAAAGAAAAACTATTTTTTTTAAATTCCATCAAAATATAATAATTTTCCCCACCTCTGCAACAACTTTTCTGCTGATGAAACCAAGACCAGGTGGGTGACGAAAAATAATATTAACCAATAATACCATAGCATAACATCCATGATCCAATGAAATCTTGATGAAGAAAATCAGGTCCCACACTACATTATTTCCTGCTGACTTTTCTGCTAACAAAATTTTTGGCAGGTTGCAGTAACAACACAAATGGTTCAGCGGTTGTAAATGTGTGTATTTTACTTTTTAACTGTTATGATGGTTGTATAAGATAACATAAATTGCTGCCTCCCATGTCTGTTTCATTTATGGAAATGTCCTTTGGTTCTACACCTTGGTATTCCACCAGTTTCTTTTTTGATGATCAAATACTTTGTCGTATTCCAATTTAATGTGTAGAGTCAATATATGTAAGCCATTCATAGGGCAAGTTGAAGCAATATAATCGACAGAGACTTTTGACAATAGAGCAAACTGTGCACTCCCAATTTTCAGCCATCTTAGTTTCAGAAGTATTTTTTCCATTCATTTTTTTTCCATAGGGATTTCATCAAATTCTTCATAATAGCATTCTAAGCCATGAATGTAAACACCATCTTTCATAAGGAAATGAACTACAATCATATGAAGCATTGCATAATGAAATACAAAACTTTGGATTTTAAGTTGTTGATTATAATCATGGAAACAATATATTTAAATGTTTTGGCAAAATATTCAGATTTTCCAGAAATAAAGTCGCACCTGAATATAAGTCGTACTTGGTCAAAATCGCGTTGTTCAGGGAAACAAAACATAGCTAAATCGCATCTTGATATAAAGATATAAAGTACTTTTTAAAGGCAAAGTACTCTGAATCCACTTTAAATCACTACTTCCGCCTCTTTGACTGATGTTTTCAGCTGTTTGTAAGCATATGTGTTTTAGTGTGCGTGCGTTTTAACGGCCGACATTAATTACATAAATTATGTTAAGAAGTTGCTTCAGAATATAAATCGCAGGACTTTTCAGATGCTGAAAAAAAACACGACTTACTGTTGTATATTCCAGAAAATACGGTAGCTTAAGAGTGTTGAGAGACCAATTTGTGTCATTCACAGTGTGTTGTGGCAGTGGGGCAGTCGCTTCAGAGCTCTTTTGGCGCATTTTGTTGCCCATAATTCTCTGATTGATGGATCCTTCTCTGCTGGATCATGGGCAGTGTAGTTCTTCACCCAGAATTCCGCTATTAAACAAATTCTAGGAATGTTTAAATGTTGAAAATTGAAATAACTTGGACTTAAGCCTTCAACAGAAGCATCTACCATTAATGAACAAACTCTGAGCTCATGAAAGATCTGTCTTTACAGACAAAAATACCCAGTAGGCTTTAGTTTAAAGTCTCACACACACACATAAACTTTTCCACTATGCTACTCATATCAGAGCCAGTTATCAAATAATGATATAACTGAAAACATTAATCCATAACAGCCCAAAGTGCACACAGCACATTGTAGTCTTTGCTTACGATGAGGCTGGAGCTGTTGTGTTAGTCCAAAGCAGATGAATGAGAATCAAGCAAGTAAAAGATCACAGTATTTCAACGTTTTGAATCACAATAAAATAAATATAAAGAATGAAGAACACTAACTTGTGCTTTTTAAACCACGATACCTCCTAAAAATGCCTGTGTAACACAGTTCAGTGGTAAGGAGGAGGCGAGAACCGGCTTGACTTTATAAATGATAATTTAATGTTATACTTAACCAAAAAGACAAATACACACGCACACACGCAGGTGTCGGGCAGCTGCCCGTAACACTCTCTCTCTGTCACACTGCCGTCTCCGGTCGCCATTATCCCTCTCTGGCTTCATCAGACAAATTAAGGGCCGGGTGTGCAGAATCACGACCCGGCCCCTCCCTCCTCCCTGCCACAGCCTGCATTAACAAAAATGAATAAACTCCAGCTAATTTCTTCGCATCTGACTAATGCATGCGATGGAAACCTTCAGGCTTGAACAGAACAGAACAGTGAATTCTATGTTATTCCTCCTTCTTCTAAATGGAAAAATTCAAGCCAGCGAGCCCGTAACCAAGTAAGTTTGGGGTATGGGACAGGGTTTTGGGATGGAAACAGCCGAACCTCTGCTCCAGGTTTGTGTACATGACAGGCTCTTGAAGGGGCAGGGTTAAAACTGACTAAAAACTTTTGACTAATGTTTGCGGTCTCGCATACATCAGCAGAGAAGAGTCAATCATATCAGAGGAAGAGCTTATGACATCAACAAGGTGTTTCCATTCACAGAACTGCTGCTCCCTGGATGTTTTTTTTGTTTTTGGCACCATTCTGAGTAAATTCTTGAGACTGTTGTGTGTGAAAATCCCAGAAATACTCAAACCAGCCCGTCTGACACCAACAATCATCCATGCAATTATCTAATCAGCCAGTTGTGTGGCAGCAGTGCAGTGCACATAATCATGCAGATGCGGGTCAGAATCTCAGTGATTTGGAACTTGGCATGATTGTTGGTGCCAGATGTGCGGTTTGAGTATTTCAACAGTCTCTAGAGTTTACTCAGAATGGTGCCGAAATCAAAAACATCCAGTGAGCATCAGTTCTGTGGACAGAAATGCCTTGTTGATGAGAGAGGTCAACAGAGAATGGCCAGACTCTGTACAATTGTGGTGAGAAGAATATAATCTCAGAATGCTATTGTAAGATGAGGGTTGGCACTGTTTTGGCAACACTAGGGGGGCCTACACAATATTAGGCAGGTAGTTTTAATGTTGTGGCAGATCATTGTAGGTTATCGTAAAATAGAAATAAAAAGAATTTGACATCCAAATCAGACTGTTGTGCTTTATATGACAAAGTTGATCAGAGTTCATCTTGCACTGAAAATGCTCATTGAGACGATATAGCAACTAACAATTGAAGTCCAGACAGTGAAGCACACATTATTCACCTCGTAATACAGTTGGTTGCTGAAGTCGAGAAGAAAAGCTTACTAGTAACCAACTGCCATTGAGATGAATTGGGATGCTAACGGATAACTCTTTGTATGTATTATAGACCTCCTTGGTCAAGGGGACAAACCTCTAACTCAAGTATTACATTTTGGACGGCTTATTGAGAAGTGTGCTGTTTTTTAAATTGATCAGACATACGAGTAGAGACAAGCTTTATGGTATTTACTCTTTAGACAGTTGAATCAGACTGAGCGATTTAAAGATAACTCCTACACATACACACACATGTGCAAAGTTTCCTTTCTGTCTGAAACACTGTTTTAACACTGAACACACTCGGCGGGAGACTATTAAGGCATCTAAACACACACACTGGTGCAGGGCAGTCTTTGCACACACTTTTCAATAAACTAAATGAGAAACATTCCCTGTATATTTATTTGATTTCTACAGCAAGCTGCAAGCGTGTCTTTCTACATTTTGATGGTTTTAAAATGCATACGAGTATGAAATTGGCTGTTTCCTGCTTTTTTCTCACCGCACTTGATGTGACAAGTCTTTTAAGCCTGAAGTTATTTGCTCTGAATTCTGCCGCTCCGAGGACAGTTGTGCAAATGGCTTCCATTGATGGTAAATTATTCAGATAATTCTTTTCATGCGCAGCATTTTTAAAACGGCAACGTGCCAGAAGCTGTTTAATTCAAATTAATTTGAGGCTTTATTATTGACTGGCTCTCTTTGAGTATTTGACTTAATTTGAAGTGGTTTGTGGGGTGTTCGTTGATGGCTCCTGTTGAAGTTAAAAAACAAGAACATTGTGATGTTCTGTTATGAAGTGTTTTGATGGTGAATAAAACAAATATTTGAGTGTTCTCAAATGCTCTAATTCTCCTTTTAAGGAATTTTGTTGGCTCAGATCTTGAGTTGTGTCTCCATACGCAGCTGTTCAGAAATCGAATGGTCTAAAGATTTTATATAAAATGGATATTTCCGACTGTAAATTCTGATTAGATGAACAACATTCAAATCTGTTGTAAAATAGCCAACATACAGAATGTACATCTGTGACTACACATCAGCTGAGCATTCATGCCAAGTGTAGTGTAGCCTGCACTATATTACTTGACAGAACTATTGTTTTGGTAGCTCAGTGGTAAAGACGATGGCAACCACCCCTGGAGTTCACTAGTTCGAATTCCAGGGTGTGCTGAGTGACTCCAGCCAGGTCTCCTTACAACCAAATTGGCCAGGTTGCTAAGGAGGGTAGAGTCTCATGGTCGCGTTGCACATGGTGAGTTGGGAGTGGATGGCGCGGTGGATGGCGTGAAGCTTACACGTGCACTTTGTCTCTGTTGCAACACGCTAAACAAGCCACGTGATAAGATGCACGGGTTGATGTTCTCAGACGCGGAGGCAGCTGGAATTCATCCTCTGCCACCCGGATTTAGGCTAATCACTACACGACCACATGGACTTAAAAGCACATTTTTCAAATTGGGAGAAAAGGGGATTTAATAACTGGTCGATCAACATTTGGCAATATTAACCTCAACCAAGCATCTCTGGTAGCTGCAGATTAGACCTGTACAATGAATTTTGGACAATTCTTCCTTACAGAACTGCTTCAGCTCATCCATATTATTAGGATGTTTGGTGTGAACGGCTCTCTTGAGGTCATTCCACAGCACATCTATTGGGTTAAGGTCTGGGCTCTGACTGGGCCACTCCAAAAGGTGGATTTTCTTTGTGTAGTTGATTTACTTTGATGTTTAGGGTCATTGTCCTGCTGCATCACTCAACTTCTACTGAGCTTCAGCTGGCGCACAGCCACCTTGACATTATCCTGTAGGATATCTTGATAAACTTGGTCATTTATTTTTGCCTCTGTGATGGCAAGTGGTCCAGGCCTAGAGATGTTAGCCAGTTCCAATGATTCCTTCAAGTCTTTAGAAGTCACTTTAGGGTTATTATTTACCTCATTGAGCATTCTGCAGTGTGCCCTTTGAATCATCTTGGCTGGATGGCTGGATGGCTGGATGGAGAGTAGCCACTGTACTAAATCATCTCCATTTATAGACAGTTTGGCTAACTGTGGACAGATGAATATTTAAGCTCTTCGAAATAACTTTGTAACCCTTTCCAGCTTTATGCAAAGTAACAATTCTTTATTGTAGGTATTCTGTATTTTGTGCGAGGCATGGTCCACATCAGCAAATGTTTCTTGTGAATAGCAAACTCAAAATATTTTAGTGCTTTTTATAAGTCAAAGTAGCTCTAACCCACACCTCCAATCTCGTTTCATTAATTGGATGCCAGGTTTGCAAACTTCTTACTCAAATTATCTTTTGTTGACATCATTAGACTAGGGGTTCACATACTTTTTCCAACCTACACTGTGAATGTTTGAATTATGTATTCAGTATGTACAAGAACAATACAATAATTTGTGTGTCATTAGTTAAATCGGATTGTGTTTTTTCATTATTGTAATTCAGATGTTCAAACCAGATTTTAAGACAAATTTATACATAAATGTGGGTAATTCCAAAGGATTCACTTACTTTCTCTTACCACAGTTAATGTAACACTGCTAAAATGAGTGTGTGTGTGTCCAGTCATATACTTGATGTTCAAAATAAATAACAACACACACAAAAGTGATTCCCTGTTCCTTGTCAGTGATAAAATGGTGGAGAAAGGAGCTCTTAACTCTATTTGATGTACAAAACAAGCCCAGATTGGACTTGTGATAGAAATTAAGTATTTTTTAGCCTTTGTAAGGCGCATTTTAATTACCACAGAAACATGCAAGTCTTAACTATCACTAAAACACAGAATGAGATGTTTTTTTCTGCAAGCACTTTTCATGTGGAGTTCAAAGCAGCACTTGACGCTGGTGCTGACGCCCTGATGCAAATCATGAACGTGGCTTCACGACTGCTGTAGAAATGTAGATACCCACTGACTGCCGGCTGACTGACATTGTGGAGGATGAGAGTTTAAGAGATTTAATGGCCATTGCAATGAAATTCAAACAATGGGGAGACTGGTTCTTTCAATTAGTCAAACTCCCACTGAGACTTTGGGAAACATGTAATGTTACTTGAATTGGTGATATTTTAGTGCATTTTTATCTTTATGCAGTGGAAGACTTTTTTAGGAAAATATTAATGAAGAATTATATTGTTTTGATTTCTTTTCTAAGATGGAACAAAATGCATTTTGACAGAAAATTAAATATACTATATATATATATATATATATATATATATATATATATATAGTGTCAAATTTCAGCACTTTCAAAACGTTAAAAACATTGAATTAATCGTGCTTAACTACAAAAACAATTATGCGATTAATCGCGATTTGAATGCACTCATTTGAATGATTTTGGACTGGCAACATTCACTTCCATTGTAAGTGCCTTATTTAATATATGTAAACAAGTTTTATTTAATATATGTAAACAAGTTTTTTATTCAGATGTAAACACAAAAATATTTTCACATATACACACAGCCATATAATATCTCCAATTCATGTCACAGTGAGAGGCTAAGTGAGACTAATGAGGAGTCTATCAAGGCATTAAATGTTCTTCATGTTGTTTAAATAAAAAATTGCATTCATTTTATGGAGAAAATGACAGCTGTAATATCTTTCTGTCTCTCTTCATGGATTTTTTTTGAGAGAGAGAGAAATAATTGTGATTTATCATGTGAAATGGATTCGTGTACAATTGGTGACGCATATTTGATGTTGTGTGTAGTGTGGCAGCAGGCCGCGGGTCTGACTGCAGGATTTAACTGAATGCGATTTACTGCTCACTTTGGCTGCAGTTTGCTAACTAACCCTTGAGTGTTGGTTTTGTTGGCAATGTTATTTCCAGTGCTTCTCGCATTGCGTGTGAGTTAGAGTCTCGACGAATAGCATATGGTAATGAAACGGTAAGCAGATTTTATGTGGCTCCCACCCTGGCTTGTAGCTGTTTAGTTATGTTTTGATTCATTCAGTTTTTGGTTGTTTATATGTCTGATATGATGTCTTTAGCGTTTGCCCTCACATCCTCTCTGCTGTCACAGAGGAGCATGAAGTTATACTAATACACAAAACATTAGTGAATGGAAGTCTGTAAACAAAAGCTGCTAAGCTAAAGTGAAATATCAAATAAAAACCTTCCTCTCTTGGGTCTTTTTCATGAGTTATGTAATGTGAATCCTCTAATAGCAACCAGACTAATTCATTCTTTCTCCTGTCCATAAAACAGTCTGCTAATGTCGACATCATGATGCTAGGTTATTGTGAGTGGTTGCCAGGGCCTTGTTATATGGTTGCTAAGATGTGCAGGGTTGCTGCCAGAGCATTGTTATGCGGTTTCTGAAGTGTTCTGGATTGTTGGTAGGATGTTGCTATATTGTTGCTAGGGCATTGCTATGTGGTTGCTAGGATGATATATGGGTGGTTACTTGGGCTGGCTAAAAATATTGGTTTTCCAATGAATCTTCAATTGAACAATCCCTATATTTATTCTTAAAATCACAGGTTGGTCTATTACTCTATGCCAGGGGTGCTCATTACATCCCAAGAGGTTAACAGGCCAAAAGGAATAGATAATAGACACAAAGATGTACAAAGGTTTTTTTTTTTACCTCTCTGCCAATAAATAATTTCCATTTAAAATGATTGTTCATCACATGACAGGCCACATTTTTAAGGAGACCCACAATGAAAGATAAATAGAAGATACAAAGAAAAAAAGAAAAAATAACTAAATATGATAACAATATGATTGATATGAAAAAAAGGATAATTTGTACTTCTAAAACATTTTTCAACATTCAAAACATTCAACTCCTGAACATCTCGGCCGCACCTAAAGGGCTTTTCGCAGTGAAAAAGGCCAATTACCCTTCTGTGTCATGTGAGTTTAACTTGCTCAAGCCAGATATCAGCATTTATCCTGCCTCTAATCTGAAGAAACATATCAAGTAAATTTCATATTTCTGCTGACTAGATTCTGTGTGTCTATAACGTAGCCTGTAAATTAACTATCACTGAGATTATTGGGTTTGATGTGAGAGATTAATGCAATGTTATCAATAGGGCTGGGTGATAAACCAATCTTGATGTTTACATTTACATTTATGCATTTGGCAGACGCTTTTATCCAAAGCGACTTACAGAGCACTTATTACAGGGACAATCCCCCCGGAACAACCTGGAGTTAAGTGCCTTGCTCAAGGACACAATGGTGGTGGCTGTGGGGTTCGAACCAATGACCTTCTGATTAACAGCCCTGTGCTTTAGCCACTATGCCATCACCACTCCCACTCACTCACTGATGTTTATCTGAACGAAATATAAAGAGAGATGTCTGCAAAATCGATGATAAACTTTTTGAGTATGTTCTACATCTAGAACAGGGGTGTTCATTACATCGATCATGATATTAAGACAACCACTGGTTGGTTGATCTAGATAAAATTTTAAAGATTGACTTTTTATTTCCTGACATCTGTCGCTGCATGTTGTCTGATTGACAGGCGAATAATATGTGAGTGCTAATGTAGGTACGTGCCTAAATTATCAAATATGAGGATTTAATGTAAACGTAGTTGGTTTGAGCACTGTGAATTTAAATAGTGGGACAAAAAGCGTATTTGCATCAAAATGTCGGGCTTGAAGTGTACATGTAACTGAATTGAGCGCTGTCTAGCAAGCTATGCATATAAAGGCTATTAATCAAACAACAATAACAAGGAAACATGAAAAACACTCACTACTTTTAGCTGAATAACTTGAGTAGCTTTAAAAGTATTAATGTAATAGAATAAAACAGTGACATTTTTAATAATATTATTAGTTTTTTTTATAATACCGACACCTGATGTAGAAAGTGTGCTAATTTATATAATAAATTACTGGGAAAGTAAAGATGATAAAATCATTTATAATTATGATTAGCCTTTATGAAGATAGAAAAGTATCAACATTTGCAGAGCAATACATCAGCAGAACATTCCACCTGTCACAAACTTCAGAAAATTGTGCATCATGCATTAAAATGAGAACACAACTATTTCTTGGCTTAAAAGATACAAGAACTAAATCAATAAAAAAAAAATTGTATCTAAAAGCAGGACAATGTGGCCCCCCATGTGCAAAATGAAAATTCTCTTATAATTTACTCGCCCTCATGCCATCTGTCTATGACTTTTTTCTTTTGCAGAACACAAATGAAGATTTTCAGAAGAATATTTCAGCTCTGTAGGTCCATAAAATACAAGTGAATGGGTGTCAAAATTGTGACACTCCAAAAAGCACATGAAGGCAGCATAAAAGAAATCCATATGACTCCAGTGGTTAAATCCATGTCTTCAGAATTGATATGATAGATGTAGGTGAGAAACAGATCAATATTTAAGTCAATTTCTGCTAGAAATTCTTCTCCCTGCTCAGTAGATGGCGATATGCATGAAGAATGTGAATCACCAAAAACAAAAGTAGAAGAATATGAAATTTAAAGTGGAGATTGACTGAGCAGGGAGGAGAATTTCAAGAAAAAATTTACTTAAATATTGATCTGTTTCTCACTCAACCTATCATATCTCTTCTGAAGACATGGATTTAACAACTGGAGTCACATGGATTGGGCTAATTTTATGCTGACTTATGTGATTTTTGGAGCGTCAAAATTTTGGCACCCATTCACTTGGTATGGACCAAAAGAGCTGAGATATTCTTCTAAAAATCTTAATTTGTGTTCTGCTGAAGAAAATCATACACATCCAGGATGGCACAAGGGTGAATAAAACCCCTTTAAAACCCGATTTGGCCCCTGTACCAAACAACTGTTCTACCGCCTCTATTGTGCGGGACATGACGCGCAAAGTAACCCTGCTTTTTTAGTGTTTTTTTGTTGTTGTTTTTTTGCATTATTTGTTTTGAACATGCTTTATGCACAACAATAACTTTCTCAGTCGGCATTAAGGGAAAGTTAGACCCTGCACGTAAACTGATTTTAATGTAATTAAAATAATGTATCATACATTATGATATTGAAAATAACTTTATCATCTTGCTTTTATACCCATATGTCCGGGGCAGGGTATGCAAATATTGTCTGCCTGATTCCCATTGGCCTTTTTTCATAGAACAGAGACATATTCGGCACACAAGAGAGATCCCTAGTGTCGCTTCTTCGATACAACGTCGAAGTGAGCGACGGATGGGGAACATACATACTTCAGCTTTAAAATGGGATAGGACAAAGTATTTTATCATCGAAAACATTTACCTCCTGATTTCGTTATATGTTGAGATTCCTAATTCTGTTTGTGTATTTCAGGTGTGCGACCTGTCGTTCAGTCTGAAGAAGATGTTGATCAGACACAAGCTGACCCATAACCCAAACAGACCCATGGCTGAATGCTCACTGTGCCACAAGAAATTCACCCGCAGCGACTACCTCAAAGTCCATATGGAGAACGTCCACGGAGAGACAGAATGATAGACAATCATACACAGCAACCGCATATACAGTATTTACAGATCATGTCTGCAACAGCTATACAAACGATGCATACATAGAGTTAGTATATGCAACACACATTTACAAGCACATTGATATACTTTCACAAATGTGCTCATTGCACAGTCTAATTCCATTCCAAAGATCTGCATTATCCACATGTATGGAAAGCATGAAAATGTGCAATTTTACAGGGATTTACAAACAAAGTACATCCATTATATTGATACATTTCCTTTTTCTATAGTGTCTGTTATTCACAATTTTTAATAAATGTTGCGTGACCAAGGACCATGTTTTTTAAAAACGTTCTACTACCTTGTTTTTCCTTTTAAATGTTGTTTGCATTTAACTGTATAATTCAATATTTATCCTGTTATATTTGAAGTACAGTATTACTTAAGGTTCACATGAGGTTTTTGTTTGATTGTCAGATTAACATCTTGTGGTTCTAATTTGAAAAGTTTGCAATGCATTTGGCTTTGAATGATTGAATCGCTGATATGACTGATGTGGTGAGTCTGATATTTTTTTCTTTGGCCAAATAAACATTTTTCTTTACCCAGTCCCTTCCATTCACAGGGTATATATATTGAAGTGCACTCTGGAATACAGAGGATATATTTTCTTCCCAGATCATCATTTGCGTTCGTTAATTATAAACATTTCGGTCTTGGTAAACTCTTGGTGTCAGAGGAATCGGATGTGCTTTGATACTTGATTAGAAAGCCGGTCTCTAAAGCTGGTTACCGTTGGTTACAACATAATTAAAGCCTCAGTGTGGCTTTAGTGAGAAAAGTAATTACTCGTAAAAGCTGAGATCTACAGCCAACAGCCGAAATTCTAAAAATGAATCTAGGAAACAAATGTAACTCTTTTGTATGCAAGATCAACATATTATCAAAATTAGACAGTATTGAAATGTTGAAAATATGCTAACTTTGTTCAATAGAACTATGGAGTCGAAGCCCGCTCAGACTCATTGAGCTGTGCTACACATGTGGCTGATGCAGGTTCAAGTCTAACCTGGGATTTTTCCTGTTTCTCCCTGATATTCCTGTCATTCTATATGTCTTTGCACAATAAAAGTGGCAAAAATAAAATATACGGTTGTTTAACATATAATTAAATAAATAGCAAGATGTTTGCTTTGCAGGCAAATATCGCATGTTTAGTTAGAAACTTTTTTTTACATGGCACTAACGTTCCAAAGCCCAAAGTATACTTCGGTCAGACTCGAACGTTGAGCGTCAGTATACAGGACGCTTTACCAAATCTCATCCTTAGCAGTTTCACATTTCAATGTTTCGTCAGTGAAATGATCCAAAAAACTTTTAAACAACTGTCCCTCACAGCCTCATTGTCAATACCATCAGAAATTTCATCAAATACCATCAAAGATGATGCTACTGTGAATACGGTCTATAAACTACTAGGTTCCTGCTTAGCTTATATGAAAAGTCCCGCCTTTGATTTTACTGGCTATCGGAAACATCATTGACGAGCTGTGTTGGCCCATCTTAAAAATGCACTTTTGTTTAAACAATTTTGTGTTAATAAGCATATTGTTAAAGTGTTATACCTATACTTTTGAAACAGTGAGTATTTCAACATCTACTGATTGTAACGCTTCACTTCCATAGTAACTGTCTCACTTGAAGGAAAAGGAGGGATGAGTCAAAATTAGTAAACAAATACTAATTGAGCTTAACTTGTACTGAACCCAGAATATTTCATTCTCAAACATTTACATTTTTATTGAGTTCGTAGAATCATTTGTCAATTTAACTCAAGTTGAATTTTACGTTCTCTGATATTTACTTCATGCTTAGCCTTCTCAGATTTGCAGGTGTTTGGACTTTAATTCTCTCTTCGTATTGACTTTTCCTTTCCGTTCTTGTCTTTTGCTTTTGTGTCTCTTTTGTGAGATATGACCTCCTTCAGCATGTGGGAGTAAATTCTTTTTGGATTAAAAGTGTTGAGGTTGAAATGGTCTTTATCTACTCACAAAATATTTAGGAATGGGTATGAATCACAGCTTCATACTGGCTCATGTCTTGACTGAAATAAGTCTTCTGTATGTTAAACTGGACTGGTTAAAATAATACAGATATCCTTTGCTCACTTAAACATACACAATCATCTCCTCTCTTCTTGACTATCCTAAATCCCTCTATTCTCTCTCCTTTGTTCTCCATTCATTTCTGTTTTTTTACTTAATGCCTACTGCCTGTCATCTGTCTTCCTCAGTGCTTGCAGTGGTCCAGCCGTTCCCCACCCATCATCACCACCTGTAGTTTTGGCAGGTAACTCTTTCTTTTTGAGACTGTAAGGTAAGTAAGATAGAGAGGCTATAATGAATTATGCTGCCATGAGCGATTCCTAGGAAGAAATAGTCTCGATTTGCCAGATTGCATGTATATGTTTTGTTTGAGGAAGTTAGCAGAAGGTAAAGCTAGTGTATATTCTTAAACAATGAAAGCGAGTAGATATCCTCTAACACATGTCTATATGTCATGTCATTTTCAGCTACTAATCCTTTCATTCTCCATCACCTTTTTGCCTATGTATTTTTAATTGCTTTCCACTTTTTATTAATCTACAAACAAATACAAAAAAACGAAATGATCAATATATTTCTTGATGCTTCAAGCAAAGTGTTTCACAAATCGCATGCCCGATCCGAAGCGGCACGTGAGTTTGTAGGCTCGTGTAGAAACTCAGATTTCACCGATATGCAGGGGCATGATGTCACACAAACATCTCGACACTCAGGAAGATACACAAAGTAAGTGATAAACATTCACTTTATTACGTAATATTGATAAATGTGTTCGTTTCCACATTACGTGATATTAAAGCTTGTTAATCAAACTCCTGCAGAAACAGGTTCATAAAACATTATAATCTCTTTTGATAATCGTACACCTGAAGCACAAATGCTAAGCTAACGGGAGTGTTGAAGTTCTGAATATCGGGGAATGGAATGCATTTAGGATTTGAGATATCATTAGTAATATCCAACTTGAATAGAACGCAGCATAACCGTGTACCCTGACGAAACGGTATTTATTGCAAGCAACATTTAAATCGCAAATATTTTTAGATAGATTTTTCCAGGTATTATAGACCTCCTTGGTAGATTCATATGAAAAATTATGTTTTTTCATTTCACAAAACATTCATGCTGCAGTTACTATTAGTCTTTCTTGTGCGTTGTGTCATTTGAAGTTCTGGCTTTCGTGAGTGGACGTGTTTTTAAAACGTCAGTTGGTATTATTAGTTAGCTGCGACATAATAAATGATGCCCAAACGTATAGGGTGTCTTATTCATTGTGAAACTGTGTTAACTTAATTGCATGTAACACACTGAAGGCGTAAACTTGAAATGCACGACCTGCGACTACTGTCAGATATCATTGAAATAGGTTATTTCAATGAATAATATCACACCTGTCTCTGTTAAAGCCTTAGGCTTGGTAAATAATGGGGGGAAAGATGAAGACTTTCTGCCTGTCAATCACTGTGCATGTTCACAGAGTCCATATATGCTCGTATAAGTGCCAGTGTTGTGCCGAAATCTGTCTCCCTGCCAGATTCTTACTCCCTGCTACCTGTTTGGTCCCTATCCCAAAAGCCCACCTCTACACCCACCCTTAACCATATAAGGGAGTCATTAGCCGCATTTCCACTATCGGGCCAAATGACAGACATACACAGCCATTGGTCCCTATTTCTAAAGGCCAACCCAACACAATGGTCTCTTCGTTTGTGTATGTGACATTTTTTGGAGTGCTGAGTTTTGGAACAAAGGGACATGGCTATTTCAATGGCTAGTCTGGTGGAAGTTCCAGAACAGCTAAAATCGCTTACAGCACGTTTAATACCTTTGTGATGGACTAGAGACACATCTAATTTCCATTAATTTCAAGCTAAGAGAATGAGGCAGAAGACCAGGAAATTTACAAAAAGATAATTGAGATCAAAATAAAAGTCTAGTGTGACATATTTTTTAAAATGTAGGGGATGTATAATGACACTGAACCTCTTTCACTCAGATGTGGGAGGTGATTGTCTATTAGTGGACTGTCAACTGCTTTCAGACCACTTCAGAGTGTGAACTGTTCTCTCTTACACCCTTTCTTCATTTCAATTCCACCATATCCTGAACTGCAGAGACTCTGTTTCATAGACACTTTTGAGTGATTTACTCAGTGTAATCTGCATAGCTGTGAGGGCGTGTGTGTATGAGAAAGTTCTCTGTGATGTTTTGAAGTGGTATGAGGTTCCTAAGTTTTTCTGAATCAGTATCTGTATAATCTGTTCCAAACTGTGGCTCTATCTTGCTCCCTCTGTTTATCTCTCGCCGGCTTCTCAACCATCCCAAAATTCCTACATTGATGGCCCAAGCCTGGCTGCATTCCCTCGGGAACAGGAGTTACTGCAGCAACCCCCACGGGCGTTACAGAACATACCAAAACGTGTCAACCCACACTGGCAACCGAAGCCATGGCCAAGACACCCTCGCACACACCTACAGCAGGCTGTGAGAGGGTGGTTCTTCAACTATGTGTATTTAGAAAATAAATTATCTTAAAACACTCTCACTAATTTAATTTGTCTACTAACAATGTCCAGGGGATTATAATAGTGGATGTCCAACTTGGTCTTCAGGTGTTGTTGCTCATTCACCTCAAGGTTCGACATATTGTGCATTCTGAGATGCTGTTCTGCTCACTGCAATTGTACAGAGGGGTTATCTGAGTTATCGTAGCCTTTCTGTCAGCTCAAACCAGTCTAGCCATTCTCTGTTGACTTATCTCATCAACAATGTGTTTTCATCGACAGAACAGCAGTGAGGGTTCAGTTTCTCCCCCATTCTGATGGTTACTCCTGACCTGTATCTGCATGATGTTATGCATTACACTGCTGCCAAATAATGATAAAACTCTCATGAATAAGAAGGTGTATAGGTGTATTTAATAAAGTGCTTAAAAAAAATTATTTCCACCACATCTCAAATCACTGTTCATTTAGTGGTGGAAATGATATTTTAAAGAGTTTTGAAATACAATAAATGGCTTGTTAAGGCTAATTTCATAGGTATCTTTTATATATATATATATATATATATATATATATATATATATATATATATATATATATATATATATATATACTGTTTTGGTAACACTTTAAATGAATACTCCCTTTGTTAAGGGGGTTATAAAGGGATCTCTAATCACTAATAAGTAATTTAGAAATGCATTATAAATCATTTGTATGCAGTTATAACAACATGAATAACAAGAGTGACTTTTATGCAATACTTGCAAAAAAGTGAGTATTTTTACACACCTACATATCTTTTTTTTAACATAACCATACCTAGTTATTAATGAAGCTCTTTATAAACCCTTGTTTTATAAAAATTGTTACTAATATTTTCACAGTTTTTGCACAATTTGACAAAATTACAGCTTCACAATGGACAATAAATTAATTTGTTCACAAGTGATATTTACCTTGTGTTTTCCATGTTTTCTTAGTTTATCTAATTTCATTTTAAGCTCAAACCGTAACAAACTATACTCTCTTTTGAGAAACACTTTAGTGGCAAAATTGTTGGTCGTGATGGAAATGACAGCACAACTGAAGTTTACTGGCAATATTTGTGTATAAATTACTATAAATAATTTTCACATTATAAATACTGAAATGGTTTATGATTATTTAACTTTTTGTTTAGACTATCATAGTTATTCAATACTGTAGTTGACAGTATAAAACGTAAAAAGTCTGAGACAAGAAAAAAAGAACAATAAAATGTACATTAAAGTCGTTTGAAAAGTAGTAAAAATGAATGCATGATTATAAAAAATAATAAAATAACTTTAAAAGACTTTAATATGATCTTTAACAAATAGACAAAAATAGAAAACTGTTAGGAATAAAAATGCCCATAGTTGAAGAAACACCCAAGAACGTCCTGGAGTTACACAAACACACACACACACACACACACAGTCTATGTATGTGTTTCTAATTATTCTTTTTTTATGAGTACACTGGTTTCCTGTGCCCCATCTGTATATATGCGTGCTTGCGTGCGTGCGTGTGTGTGTGTGTGTGTGTGTGTGTGTGTGTGTGTGTGCTGACATCGGTCTCCACCCTGAGTCCAGGAGTATCATTAACTGCCGTCACCACAGTAACAGGTAGTGTGGGATGCTTTTCTGACCCACGGAATGTAAAGTATGGCTGTCCACATTGAATCCTGTGGGTCGGGAATCTAAGATAAGATGTGTGTTTGCATGGAAAAACAGGGAGTGGTACCAAGCAGGGAAACCCAGGCCCAAAACCACAGTAAGGAAGAGAAAAGGAGAGCGATAAATCAAGAAGAAAAGCATGTAGCAGTGATATATTTTTCCATATTTAACATTGTCTGATACAGTGTGCAGGTTATACCTCACTGCTGGTGCCCCTGGTGGTTGGATAAAGAATGATTAGACAATTGGTTGATTGATCATTTTTCTCTTTCATTGAATTGCTATTCTCATCGATGTATAAAACCAATAAGCAACTTGAGGTCCTGTGTTACAGTGATATTACAATGGTACACAGTGGATAAATATTGCTAAGTAGTATTTTACAAACTTTTAGATCCAATATATACCAGAAAACATTACTTACATTATGTTGCATTTCCTTAAAGCAACATGATGACACAGAAAACCGATATGTTGCTCCTGAAAATCAGGAAATAAAATAGGTTCAAGGAACGAAAACCGAAAACGAATAACATTTTTAGCAGAATGTAACTGAAAACTGGAACAAAGTGATTTTCAATTGTTCCAGAGTGAAAACGTTATTTTTAAATGTTGAAAACCAGCTATAACCGGTTCATTTTGTTTCCGATAATTGTTTCTATGAAACTAAAGGCCAAAGGGTTTCCAAACAATACTCTGCATCAAACATGGCACATTCCTGTAATGCGACAAGACAATTACATCAACAAAGACATAGAAATAATTTCTTCCAAACCATTCTAAAGTCATTTTCTCCATGGCTCAATGTTAGGCCAACGCAAACATTTATCCTGACGTTTTCCTCTGGCTGTGTGATTTTATAGTGCCTCTATGTCTAGCCAACCATCCGGGGAAATTTGTGAATTTTTCT
This sequence comes from Xyrauchen texanus, assembly GCF_025860055.1. NCBI lineage: Eukaryota > Metazoa > Chordata > Actinopteri > Cypriniformes > Catostomidae > Xyrauchen > Xyrauchen texanus. Next base: position 37,560,670 of record NC_068300.1, on the reverse strand, counting down.
TACTCGGATTAATTTTCCTTCAATTTCATCTCTTCAAGAGGTGGAAGTTTGATCCTGCTGTCTTTTATGAATTAGACAGATTCAATTCATTTATTTGAATTTTTCATGTTTTATCTCTCATGGTCTCGGTTGACAGGCCAAGCATATAATCCCAGTGTCGGAATTCCATACTTTCATCCTTCTGTAAAAGAAAACAGTGCTGGAATTGTCTCTCTCTCGTACCCTCATCAGGAAGCTGTTTGAGAGAGCCAATGAGAGACCGCGGGGAAAACACGGCCAGCCCGCCGCCCTGAGGATTATTAGTGGTTGCTGGAAAGCCCAACGTTACCATTGAGGAGATTCCAACTCCAAAGAGCAAGAATTTAATTCCACTCTCTTGTGTTTGATGCAGTGTCTGGGAAGTGTCCAGAGATTATGTGGTGAACACAGGGACCTACAAACACACTCTGCTATGCTTTTCCACAAGAAGGGAAGACACAGAGAGAGCACGGGGAAAATTCACTAAACAGTTGCACCACTTTTGTGTGTGGTATTTCAGCGTAAAATCCATCAGTTTTTTATTCCCACCAGCAATCTGTTTAACCAGGTGCTATGTATGCTGGAAGTATTGTGTTTGCATAGTGTTTTATAGTGCTGGTATTACATTTGTATAGTGTTGAGATATTGTTTGTATAGTGTTAGTATAGTATATGGTATAGTGTTGGTATAGTGCTGATATAGTGTTTGTATAGTATTTGGTATAGTGCTGGTATAGTGCTGAGATAGTGTTTGTATAGTATTTGGTATAGTGCTGGTATAGTGCTGATATAGTGTTTGTATAGTATTTGGTATAATGTTGGTATAGTATTTGGTATAGTGCTGGTATAGTGCTGATATAGTTTTTGTATAGTATTTGGTATAATGTTGGTATAGTATTTGGTATAGTGCTGGTATAGTGTTAGTATAGTATTTGGTATAATGTTGGTATAGTATTTGGTATAGTGCTGGTATAGTGTTAGTATAGTATTTGGTATAGTGTTGGTATAGTGCTGATATAGTTTTTGTATAGTATTTGGTATAATGTTGGTATAGTATTTGGTATAGTGCTGGTATAGTGTTAGTATAGTATTTGGTATAATGTTGGTATAGTATTTGGTATAGTGCTGGTATAGTGTTAGTATAGTATTTGGTATAATGTTGGTATAGTATTTGGTATAGTGCTGGTATAGTGTTAGTATAGTATTTGGTATAATGTTGGTATAGTATTTGGTATAGTGCTGGTATAGTGTTAGTATAGTATTTGGTATAGTGTTGGTATAGTGCTGATATAGTTTTTGTATAGTATTTGGTATAATGTTGGTATAGTATTTGGTATAGTGCTGGTATAGTGTTAGTATAGTATTTGGTATAATGTTGGTATAGTATTTGGTATAGTGCTGGTATAGTGTTAGTATAGTATTTGGTATAATGTTGGTATAGTATTTGGTATAGTGTTGGTATAGTATTTGGTATAATGTTGGTATAGTATTTGGTATAGTGCTGATATAGTTTTTGTATAGTATTTGGAATAATGTTGGTATAGTATTTGGTATAGTGCTGGTATAGTGTTAGTATAGTATTTGGTATAATGTTGGTATAGTATTTGGTATAGTGCTGGTATAGTGTTAGTATAGTATTTGGTATAATGTTGGTATAGTATTTGGTATAGTGTTGGTATAGTGCTGATATAGTTTTTGTATAGTATTTGGTATAATGTTGGTATAGTATTTGGTATAGTGCTGGTATAGTGTTAGTATAGTATTTGGTATAATGTTGGTATAGTATTTGGTATAGTGCTGGTATAGTGTTAGTATAGTATTTGGTATAATGTTGGTATAGTATTTGGTATAGTGCTGGTATAGTGTTAGTATAGTATTTGGTATAATGTTGGTATAGTATTTGGTATAGTGCTGGTATAGTGTTAGTATAGTATTTGGTATAGTGTTGGTATAGTGCTGATATAGCTTTTGTATAGTATTTGGTATAATGTTGGTATAGCATTTGGTATAGTGCTGGTATAGTGTTAGTATAGTATTTGGTATAATGTTGGTATAGTATTTGGTATAGTGCTGGTATAGTGTTAGTATAGTATTTGGTATAATGTTGGTATAGTATTTGGTATAGTGTTGGTATAGTGCTGATATAGTCTTTGTATAGTATTTGGTATAATGTTGGTATAGTATTTGGTATAGTGCTGGTATAGTGTTAGTATAGTATTTGGTATAATGTTGGTATAGTATTTGGTATAGTGCTGGTATAGTGTTAGTATAGTATTTGGTATAATGTTGGTATAGTATTTGGTATAGTGTTGGTATAGTGCTGATATAGTTTTTGTATAGTATTTGGTATAATGTTGGTATAGTATTTGGTATAGTGCTGGTATAGTGTTAGTATAGTATTTGGTATAATGTTGGTATAGTATTTGGTATAGTGCTGGTATAGTGCTGATATAGTGTTTGTATAGTATTTGGTATAGTGCTGGTATAGTGCTGATATAGTGTTTGTATAGTACTTGGTATAATGTTGGTATAGTATTTCGTATAGTGCTGATATAGTGTTTGTATAGTATTTGGTATAGTGCTGATAGAGTGTTTGAATAGTATTTGGTATAGTGCTGGTATAGTGTTAGTATAGTATTTGGTATAATGTTGGTATAGTATTTGGTATAGTGCTGGTATAGTGCTGAGATAGTGTTTGTATAGTATTTGGTATAGTGCTGGTATAGTGCTGAGATAGTGTTTGTATAGTATTTGGTATAATGTTGGTATAGTATTTGGTATAGTGCTGAGATAGTGTTTGTATAGTATTTGGTATAGTGCTGGTATAGTGTTAGTATAGTATTTGGTATAATGTTGGTATAGTATTTGGTATAGTGCTGAGATAGTGTTAGTATAGTATTTGGTATAATGTTGGTATAGTATTTGGTATAGTGCTGAGATAGTGTTTGTATAGTATTTGGTATAGTGCTGGTATAGTGCTGAGATAGTGTTTGTATAGTATTTGGTATAATGTTGGTATAGTATTTGGTATAGTGCTGAGATAGTGTTTGTATAGTATTTGGTATAGTGCTGGTATAGTGTTAGTATAGTATTTGGTATAATGTTGGTATAGTATTTGGTATAGTGCTGAGATAGTGTTAGTATAGTATTTGGTATAATGTTGGTATAGTATTTGGTATAGTGCTGAGATAGTGTTTGTATAGTATTTGGTATAGTGCTGGTATAGTGTTAGTATAGTATTTGGTATAATGTTGGTATAGTATTTGGTATAGTGCTGAGATAGTGTTTGTCTAGTATTTGGTATAGTGCTGGTATAGTGTTAGTATAGTATTTGGTATAATGTTGGTATAGTAATTGGTATAGTGCTGGTATAGTGTTAGTATAGTATTTGGTATAATGTTGGTATAGTATTTGGTATAGTGCTGGTATAGTGCTGAGATAGTGTTTGTATAGTATTTGGTATAGTGCTGGTATAGTGTTAGTATAGTATTTGGTATAATGTTGGTATAGTATTTGGTATAGTGCTGATATTGTGTTTGTATAGTATTTGGTATAGTGCTGGTATAGTGTTTGTATAGTATTTGGTATAGTGCTGGTATAGTGCTGCTATAGTGTTTGTATAGTATTTGGTATAATGTTGGTATAGTTTTTGGTATAGTGCTGGTATAGTGCTGATATAGTGTTTGTATAGTATTTGGTATAGTGCTGGTATAGTGCTGCTATAGTGTTTGTATAGTATTTGGTATAGTGCTGGTATAGTGTTAGTATAGTATTTGGTATAATGTTGGTATAGTACCGATATAGTGCTGGTATAGTGTATGTATAGGGTTAGTATAGTATTTGGTATAGTGCTGGTATAGTTCTGGGATAGTGCTGAGCTAGTGTTAGTATAGTATGTGGTATAGTTGGAATAGTGTTGGAGTATTGCTGGTACAGTGCTGGTATAGTGCTGATATAGTGTTGGTATAGAGCTGGTATAATGTTGATATTGTGCTGAAATAGTGTTGGTATAGTGCTGGGATATTGTTGGTATAGTGCTCTTATATTGTTGGTATAGTGTTAGTGCTGGTATATTATTGATATAGTACTGCCATAGTGTTGGTATAGTGTTGGAGTAGTGCTTGTATAGTGTTGAGAAAGAGTTTGTATAGTGTTGATAAAGTGCTGGAATATTGTCGGTATAGTGCTGGAATAGTGTTGGAGTATTGCTGGTATAGTGCTGATATGGTGTTGGTATAGAGCTGGTATAATGTTTGAATAGTGCTTGTAAAGTGTTGATATAGTGCTGGAATAGTGTTGGTATAGTGGTGTTATATTGTTGGTATAGTGTTAGTATAGTGCTGGTATAGTATTGATATAGTACTGCCATAGTGTTGGTATAGTGCTGGTATAGTGTTGGAGTAGTGCTTTTATAGTGTTGAGAAAGAGTTTGTATAGTGTTGATAAAGTGCTGGTATATTGTTGGTATAGTGTTGGTATATTGCTGGTATAGTGTTGGTAAAGTTCTGGTGTAGTGTTGGTATAGTGCTAGAACAGTGCTTGTAAAGTGTTGATATAGTGCTGGTGGTATTATGCTGCTATAGTGTTGCTTTAGTGCTGGTGTAATATTGGTATAGTTTTGGTATAATCAGATGTTAAACAGTGAAGTCCATATATGAGTAAAACCTTAATAACTTTTCTAAGTATTTGAATAAACATTAACTCTAATTATTTGTTAAGCACTATGCAATGAGTTAAATTCATTAGTAAACATTAATATGCACATTGTCTCATATATCTATTTGAATATACATAAACGAATGATCTGTTAAGCATTATATGATGAAATGTGATGGTTTTTAATGCAAATGTTATTCAAAATTCTGTTTGAAAGAGATGTGTGTAAATCTTAATGCTATTGTGGCAACACTAGTTCAATAAATTATAAGAAGAGTGATCAAATTGGGCATATATCCAGACACACGGTGTAGTTGATCACACTTTTGACATTTTAAAGAGATTATTCAGTTAATATGCTGTTCAGTCCTGACAAATTATGTTTGATTTCGACAGTCTGTATCCTGTATCCTCCACAATATGACACTTTCGTGATCAGCAATTGTGTAATTTAACGTATTCAGCAATAATTTTGGCTGTATTTACACTGTTACCTGATTTGAAACAAATTGAATTACCAATAAGACTTCAGTAAAGGCGAGGAGAGAGACATTAGCACCACATTATTTTGAAGTATATACTTCAGGTCTGTCAGCACACACATCAAAAACATCACAAAATATATTAGCACTCTGTCACAAACCTGTCTGCACTTCACACACACACAGAACTTTATAGACTTTCTCACACAGACACACACGCTGTGCTGTCCTCACTCTACAGGCTAATGCTGACAGAAAAACACATGGGGTATAACGTGAATTACATTTCACTCAAAGAAAAGAGCAGAAGAAGAGAACAGAGAAAAAAATCCCATTCCTTACCCAATAGTGGTCATTTTTTTGTCCAGACCTTGATAAAAGTTTCCTCAATTTCAGCAGTATATGTCACATGGTGTTTAAGGACAGACCCAAATGCTGAGGAAAGTCCTTATTGAAACAGAGAAACCCGGCACAGATCGCAGAGCACTGGAGTGATGTAAATGGTAGCAGAGAACCAGCGTGGGACACCCGGGGCAGTGAATGGCGGTGAAGAGATGACTGGATTTAACAGGGTATGAAATCCACAAACACACAACAGTCAGAGAACAGGCAGTCAAGGTAAGAAATCCAAGAATTATATATCCATAGAGCAAAGTGAGAAATCCTCACAGGAACTGGAAAAGAGAAAACAAATACAGCACAAAACTGACTAGAGGCAAGACTGAAACGACTGAGCATATCTAGTGACTAACAAAAAAGGGAGAATATATAGGCAGAGAAAATAGGGAACAGGTGTGGGTAATTGCCCCACGAGCGGCGCGAGCGAGCATCACATCTATCGAAAGAAGGCACCACATCAACAAGTTTGATCTTAGAAACATGGAAATGTGGATGGATTCTGCTAAATGGGGGGGGTCCCAATTTACATGAGGGAAATCTGAGTGGAATATCCTAAGAGGACAACCTGACCTTCTGACCACATACATAAACTGGGGGCTTAGAACGGTAATGGTCCACACCTTGCCAGTGTGGATAAGGGGTTCTCTGGTGACCCACCAGGTGCGACAGCATCTCTGGATGCAAGCATGTGCTGACGGATCAACTGCATCGGGTTCTTGGGATGGGTACAAAGGGGGATGGTAGCCTAAACAGCACTGGAAGGGCGACAATCCTATAGACAAAACCGGGAGGGAATTGTGTGCATACTCTCCCCTGGATAGTTTGGAACTCCAAGACGACGGTTCTCAAGATGCCACGCAATGCAGGACCCTCTCCAAATCCTGGTTAGCATATTCGGCCTGTCCGTTAGTCTGGGGGTGGAAACCAGATGAATTGGGGACCCCGTCGGAAACCACATCTACCGGGAGGCCATGAATGCGAATCAACAACTACAACCACTGTCTTCCTTGCTGAAGGTAATTTGGGGAGGGGAATAAAGTGATCCACCTTCGAGAACCGGTCTACTAGAGTCAAAATTACTGTATTGCCATTGGACCGGGGTAATCTGGTAACAAACGCCAGCGAGGGCCACCAGAACTTCTGCTTAACTAATGTTAACTAATGCCAGGGTGCAAGAAGCTCCTGGGTGGCAGGCCAGGTTAGAAGAGTGACCCCACTGGAGGACGTGTGTGTGGACCGATCCAGGAACAAACAACTGATTCTCTGGTCACCTCGTGAGAATAGTGACATTGCACAATGCCAGGCGGACTTTGGACTCAATATCCCAAGACACCATGGCCACCACCTTATTGGGCAACAGTATCTGGGGGTGACAAGGTGCTCCCGATTTAAAAAAAAAGTCCAGAGTATGAAGCTGATGGGTTCAACCGGGGCTCGGATGATCTGGATGCGGTGGTAGCAACTGTGGGAGGAGCTGCTGCTTCTACGGCAGAACCAGCTTGGGGGAGAGCTGAATTTGTTCTACCAGCGATGTGAGTTTAGCTATCTTCCCAGCCATTTCCTTAATGGCTTGACTGGAGGCTGCGAGTTGATTCTGATGATGACCAATGAGTGCCCCCTGCTGCGAAATGGCCCTGTGTAATGGTGATTCCTATGCTGGATCCATGGCTGGCCAGATTGTTCTATCACGTGGTGTTTAAGGAAGGACCAAAATGCAGAGGAAATAAATAGATAAGTCTTTATTAAAACACAGAAAATGTAGTGATGGAATAATGTGCAGAGCACTGGAGTAATGTGAATAACAGATAAATGATGGCGGAGAACCAGTGTGGGACACCCGGGGCAGAGAATGACTGACTAAGAGATGACTGGAGTCAACAGTTTATGAAATCCACAAACGAACAACACTCCGAGAACAGGCAGTCCAGGTAAGTAATTCACAGATTGTGGCTGAAAGGGAGATATCCTCCCAGAACAGTACAAAACCGACAAGAGCCAAGACTGAAACAATTGAGCATAAAAAACAATCTGGTGACTAACACAACACAAAACGGAGAATATATTTTGTGACATGGTCTCTACCTTTGTTGAGTCCTCTTGGAACGAGGGAGTCTTTTTTATTTCTCACACTTTTCAGTGTCTCACACAACCTCAAAAATTGCTTTTCAGCAACAAACTGATCACATACATTGCTGCGTGCAACATTATCTCTCCCTCCGTCTGTCTGTATTGCCCTTTTTATACCTCTCCACTTTCACTGCAAACATAAAACAGCTGTTAGAGGTGATTTACCACAGGTGTCAATCCTTACCATTCTGTCTCTGCAAATGTCGCTTAGCCACACACCCATCACCACATATAGGCAGAGAAAATAGGGAAAAGGTGTGGTTAATTTCCCCGCCAGCGGTGAGAACAAGCATCCCCAAGGAAATGCTAATTACACCGGCAACGTGGCAGAGGAAAACTCACAAGGAGAACGAAAACACACAGACACACAGATATAGCCGGTAACCCGACCATGACAGTGTACTCTAGAAGATGAGATTGGATCTTATTCTGATGCGTTACGACACAAAAAATACTATTACAAATTCTAAAAGGTTATCATTTTTGTCATTTAAAATTATTTTATTCTATCCCAACTTAATATGAATATACACACCTAGCCGTGGACCATCCCTTACATCTTCAGAAGTGATGTGATTGGTGTGGGTGAGAAACAGATCAATATTTAAGCCCTTTTTTCACTGAAATGAACTTGAGAGTGTTGCAGTGGTATCGAAACCTGTGAAGAGGAAGGAATCACCATTATGGAGTCCTCGCCACGGGCCGAGGTGATCAAGACTCTCACTGGTTATCCACCAAACCCAACACCAGGCCCTCCTAGACCTGCACACGAAGCAAGTTGTTCGAGCAGATGGCTGAATCCTGGGGATGGCCCAAAACCAGTGGGCGGTACGCCACTTGCCACTGTTGACCGAGGTGCCTCAACTCGCAGCCCAACAGCTTCCGGTGCAGACCTCCTAGAGTATGAAATCTTGTGACGAGTGCACAATTGGGCGGGTGGAAGGACAGTATCTGGGCTTCCAAGTGGGTCATTGGCAGGTGCGTTCCAAAATTGATAAGACCAAAAAGGAGTTGAGGCAGTTCCTAGGGCTGGCTGGCTATTATCATCGGTTTGTGACTAACTATACAACTGTTACCAGCCCGCTGACTGATCTTACTTAAAAGGGGGCACCAAATCCGGCCCTCTGTTCAGACCACGCCCACTACAATAGCTCCATCGCATGAAGGATAACAATGTGCTGAACAACCATTGGTATTTTATTCTCCAACCTTTTAAGTTCGAGGTGGTCCACAGGCCTGGGGCGCAGATGGCTGTTGCGGATTTCCTCTCCAGAAATGGGGGAGTAAGTGTCAGGCTGGATGGTCCCTGGCTTGAGTCGGGGGATGGCGGTATGTGATGATGTGGGTGTGGCCAAGCGATGTCTTTGGAGATCTAGAGACCACTGGAGTCTAATGGATAACTTTTATGCTGCCTTTACATTCTTTTTGGAGCTTCAAAATTTTGGCACCCATTCACTTGCATTGTATGGACATACAGAGCTGAAATATTCTTCTAAAAATCTTAATTTGTGTTCTGCCGAAGAAAGAAAGTCATACACATCTGGGATGGCATGAGGTTGAATAAATGATGAGAGAATTTACATTTTTGGGTGAACTATTCCTTTAAGTCTGAAGAGAATTATGTTTATTCTCATGTTTCCCAAGGCTCTCGCATGGGCCCGTTCAAATAATTTTTTTCACTCCCACTTCTCGCCTTTTCTCTGTCTTTCCATTCCTTTCCCTTTGCCTTACTCTCTCAGATGGGCTCTTGTGATTCTTTGCTTGTTGCTATAACTCTGTGTGACCGTCTTCTCCCTAATGTATGGACTCAAAGATAATTCAGTGTATGTGTACATGTGTGTTCTGAGAAGGGGGAAACAGAGTGCTTGTCTGAGACCCCTCAATTAGTCACGCTGAACCTGTGGGACCACACACACAAACACACACACACACACACACACACACACACACACACACACACACACACAGAATCAATGGCCTTGGTATACTTTGTGTTTTGCAATAATATATCACAACACATTGCGTTATGTACAGAATGTAATTCTAGTTTACTACTAAATTACTCTTAATCAATATGAAACAATAGACATTAATGTTTTAAACAGTGGTACTCTACTAGTAATACTTTGTTACATGAACTTATCATTTTGTATGCGAGTGGTGTCCAGTTATCATGTTGGAAATAAAATAAGTTATTTTGTGTTTTTTATTAATTTTTACATACTGAAAAAAGGATGTTAACAAGATTACATTTTACATGAATGTTCCCTTTGTTAAAGGTTTATAAAGGGGTTCAATAATGACATTAACTCATTTACAAATGCAATGTATATGCGGTTATAATAACAAATTAAAATGGCAACTGTCATGCAATTATTGCCAAATAGTGAGCCTAAATAACACTTATTCAACATTTAACCTACGAAAGTGTACCTTACTGCATTGTTTTTTCTTACTTTCTTTACTATATGATATATGCTTTGAATGAGCATGAAGACCTGAAATTCTTTTTTGCTGAGGACTTTAGGTAACTAGGTCTATGGAAGTCGGGACAACACTCTGAGTTGCACCATTTCTGACAAGGAAAGTGTCAACACAAGTGAGTCAAGACATTACAGTAATGAATATAAATGGTATACAGTAATATACTGTACAGTAATAAATAAATGGCATAATAACTCCTTTTAATACCACTATAATAGTCTATTTTGCTACATTGTGACATAAATCATAAATTAAGGCATTTTATGTTTTTATTCAAATAAGACTGAATGGGACTTCCGGTTGACGTTCAACATGTGAGGCTGCGAAGTCCTGAGCTCTGCAGGCAACTTTCATTTAAACAGTAATTTCAGCATGCAATATACAAAACAAAAGTATTATGAGGTCACCCTTTAGCGTGGTAACAATAGTGGTGAAATAATTTGGGCTACGGAAGAACTTATACATTTATTCTTATCTTTTAATAATGGCTAGTCGCGACAAGTCCAAAAAGAGTGGCCAAGCTAGCACCTTATCTACTGCTAGCAAAGAGGCAGCAAGTGCAGTTGATGCATTCTCCCTAAATTCCGTCGACAAGATTATGAAGGCGATTGAATCTTTGAGCTTGAAAATGGATACTCAAAAGTCTGCCCTCAGTGAAGAAATAGTGCAACCATTTAGAATGTTCTGCCACAGATTGGAGTTCAACTGTCATGGCCCTGGAAACTACAGTAGAACGTATTCAGTCAGAAGTGTGTAGTTTGACTGATAAATGTTTGGACTTGGAAGGCCGTAGCATCGACAGAAAATCTGCCTAGTTGGAATTGAGGAAGGGAAAGAAGGGAGCAATCCGTGGCAGTTCTGTGCGACTGTGTTGAAGGAAATATTGGACCTCTAAGACATTCCTCGTCTAGACCGCGGACATCACACACTGGCACCAAAACCTAAAGAAGAGGAGAGATTCAGACCGTTCGTAATTCGAGTGCATCATGGAGACGTCAAGGATCACATTCTCCGACTTTCTAGTCAGAAGCAGCTATTCTACAATGATAAATGTGTATACATCTTCCCAGATTTTGCTCCAGAGGTCACTAAGAAGCGAGCTGCTTTTACAGATGTTAAGCGACTTCTTAAGAATGTCCCTGACATCAAATTCGGCCTCCGCTTCCCAGCTAAATGGGAGAGGACAACACCTTTGATGACCCTGAACTGGCCATGTCTTTTGTAAAGGAGAACGTTCTACCACATGTGTGACCAAGATCAGGTAACAGTTGATCAGGTCCAAAAGCAATAGCCTAAAGTTACCTCCATCTGTTCATAACGTGGGACAAGGCCTTAACAGTGTGTGATAATAATAAGTTGTGGTTTACTCAGTTCAATCTTTCTTGTAAGTTGTTTTGTCTGGATTAGATTTACAAAAATGTCAGAAATTACACTTAAAAATTCATGTATGTAAAAATGATTGTTGCTTGCCATTTCATAATTGTTGAGTCAGTGTTTGGTGGCCTTACGTTCATAAGTGTGCAATAGTGCCACCCAGTAGGTGGAGCTGAATAGTTGTATGCCACTCATTAACAACATGCCCTTATGTTTTAATGTTGGATATTCTCCTGTGTTATGTAGTAACATTAAGTGCGCATATATACACACACGTTTGTATGTCTGTATTTATGTATATATGTATATGTGGGTATATATTTTTTTCTTCTCCCTCTTCAAAAACCCATTACAGTGTCAAGTTTGCAATACTATGATACTATTTCAGCACATGGTATTTTGCACTGCTTAATTATCTTTCTACTTGTGTTGTCTTGGGGTTTATGCACTTTGTTTGGGATAGTGCTGGGGGGTGGGGGGTGAATATCATATTTTGGTTTTCTCTCTTTGTTTTTGCTTTGTCCGAATGTACTCGTTTTTCTTTTTTTCAGAGTCACAGAGTCCACCTACTATTACACTTGATAGACACAGTGTCATGCCCAGTTAATATCTTGTTTTTAGATAACCATGGTTAATTTGGGCACAACCTCTAGGGGGAGTGGGCTGTCGACAAACTTTACTAATTGGAACGTGAAGGGACTCAATCATCCTATTAAACGTACCAGGATACTTGCCCATCTTAAGCATTTAAAAACCGATATAGCCTTCCATACTGAGACTCGTATGCGTAGCTCGGACTACATTAGCCTGAGGAGGGGTTGGTTTGGACAAGTATACCATTCCCGCTTTCAGAGTAAGGCCAGGGGTGCTGGGATATTGATTCGCAAATCCATACCATTTGTAGCATCTGAAACCATTTCTGATTCTAATGGACGCTTTGTTATTGTAGTGGGTAAACTTCATAACATACCTGTGACACTTGCGTTTATGCCCCAAATTGGGATGATTTTAAATTCATGAACACATTCCTGTCAAATATACCACATTTAGACACCCACCAGCTGATCTTTTCTGGTGATTTGAATTGTGTAATCAACCAATTATTGGATAGATCTTCTAATAGAATTGTCCTCTGCAGCGCAGGACTAGGCAGGGGTACCCTCTATCCCCATTGCTTTTTGCATTGGTGATGAGCCCCTTGCAGCCTTCATTCGGCAATGTACAGATATTAAGGGGGTCTTTAGAGCGAACCAGGAACATAAAATCTCATTATATGCGGATGATGTTCTTCTCTTTATATCTGATCCTCTCACATTAATCCCACATATTCTCAATACTCTGGAAGAATTCGGTAGATTCTCTGGCTATAAACATAACCTTGACAAAAGTGTTCTCTTGCCCATTACAACAGCAGCCAATCAAATCTCCTTCCATGCACTACCATTCAAAGTAATAAATAATAAGTTCAGTTATCTTGGTGTGTCTGTTACTAGGTCTCACTCTCAGTTGTTAAAGGCCAATTTTACTCCGCTTCTGAAACTAACTCAACAAGATCTTATCCACTGGTCCACTTTTCCCCTGTCCTTAGCTGGGCGACTCACACAATTAAAATGAATATCCTCCCGAAATTCTTATATTTATTTCAGTGCATACCATACTTCCTTATGAAGGCATTCTTTAAAAGGTTAGATAGTCATATTTCATCTTTTATTTGGAACAATGTAACGCCTAGGATCCGGAAACAATTTTTACAAAGGCCTAAGATGCAAGGCGGGATGGCTTTACCAAATTTTTTAATATATTATTGGGCTGCAAACATCAAAAGCCTATTGTACTGGCTATGGGATACATCTACCCTGGATATTCCTGCCTGGTTACACATTGAAACCAGTTCTTGCTGTCGGATTTCACTTTCTGCTCTTTTGTGTTCATCAATTCCCTTGCATACACCCCAGACTTGCCGGAATCCTGTGGACTAACACTATGGGTTAGACTCCATGTATCTCTTTGCCCCGATTGAAGCTAATCATCTGTTCCCAGCTTCCCTTATGGACAACACATTTGATCAGTGGCTCAAGAAGGGGATTTAGAATATTAAGATGTTGTGTATAGGGGACATTTCCATGTCATTTGACCAACTTAAGCATGAGTTTGCTCTTCAAGCACATCAGACATTTTATACGGAATCAGTTTTACTCAATTTCCTTCTCCACCAGCAAAGACATTTCTGGATTCAATCTTAGAAATTAACCCTGAGGTTAAAGGAATCATATCCAGGCTTTATACAGCTATATTTGATACGGATGGCTTCTCACTCTCAATAATAAAGGACAACTGGGAGGGGGACTTGGGGACGAGCATAACCGTGGATCAATGGACTAAAATACTTCAAAGAATTCATACATCCTCTATTTATGCGAGACATGGTCTTATTCAATTCAAGATTATACATTGGCTTTATATGTCCCTGGTCAAGCTTTAAAAATTTCCCTGGGGTTAGCCCCATTTGTAATAGATGCAAGCAAGCTCCCGGCAGTCTCTATATATGCATTATAAATGACTTATAAGTAATTAATTAACAGTAATAGTACTGGATGTTAGTATGATTTTCGGAAAACCATATCTCTCAAACCGGAAACAATAACTCATAGAGTGCACATGCACACATAATTTCATCTTGTGTGCATGTGTGCATAGTATTGTCCATGTGTATTTCAAGGCCACACCCCTCCAGCTGAATCAAACACACACAGTGATGCTCCTTATTTACAAATGGTAAACAGTGCGCTTTATATCCTGCATCTGGTCAAACACACTGAAGGACAGCTGAGTCTGAACCAGCGGAAACATCTATCAGTGCTGCTGTTCTCCTGCTGAGCATCTGATGATTAAACCTTTCAAATGCTCCCAGGAAACAGTCAAATTGTGTAAACAAAAAAATATATAATTAGAAAATTATAATATTATTGGACAATTTGCTCTCCAAGACAAAAAATTATATAGTTATATATATATAAAATTATAGATTTGAATGCTGTGTAGAATGCTAAATATGCTAATTTATACACATATCAGCCATATCTGCCCTTCATAAACACAGAGCCACACTTTCATCTGTGTGTAGATGATGATGTGTTCAGAAATGATGGTTTACTCATAACACTGGACCACCACCATGACTTTCAGAATACCGCATCCCTAGCACACTTAAAATCTGACCTGATAAAAACCTCTCAGCATGTAATACAACCACATCAGAGTATACCAGGGCTGGATCTGGACTGCATCAGGATGTCGTGGTGAAAGACATTTTGTTCACTGGGACAAAGATTACAATGAGTGTGTAAATCTCCATTCTCAGATGTGGTTTTTAACGTGTGAATCATTCAACGTGAATGAATGAAACTTTTTTCTGCAGTAGACATTTAAAATGTTGTGTTGTTCTCTCTCATTCTATTTTTTCTTTTTATCTATGTTTTATCACTTTTTTTTCTGTTTGTCAGCTCTTTGATAAGAACTGACATATGTTTGCATGCATATGTGAGAGAGGCTCTGTTCTGAATGGAATACTATCTTCATTTTTCATATTACACAAAAGGGGTCAGTTGCATGGCCAAAATCTTTCATGGATGAGTAATTTTATACACTGTATAATTATTTTTGCAGTGAATAATACAAAATAAATAATTAAATGATAATAATATCCTAAGCAACCAAATTGGCCCGGTTGCTAGGGAGGGTAGAGTCACATGGGTAACCTCCTCGTGGTCACGATTAGTGGTTCTCACTCTCAATGGGGCGTGAGGTAAGTTCTGCATGGATCGTAGAGTGTAGTATGAGCCTCCACATCACGAGTGTCATGCACAACGAGTCACGTGATTAGATATGTGGATTGACTGTCTCAGAAGTGGAGGCAACTGAGACTTGTCCTCCACCAACCGGATTGAGGTGAGTAACCGTGCCACCACAAGGACCTACTAAGCAGTGGATATTGGACATTCCAAATTAGGAGAAAATGGGATAAAAAAAAGTAAAAGAAAAGAAAATGGCAGCTGGTATTCATTTTGTTGTATTTGTCATGCTAGTGTGGCGTTACAGAATTTTTAAGGTACCGGTCCTTTAAATTGTACACACTTAACCAGCAAGTGGAAGAGTGTAGACAGAAGGAGTTGGACAAGGTATAAAACAAGAAAGAGGTGGAGAAGGGGGTGGGGGGTAAAGAATATAGCAAGAGGAGAGTCAAAGTTAAGGAGATGGCTGTGTTATTGTGTAGAATTCGCACAGCATGCGGCGCACTCACATTCACCAGTGGCCGTGTAACGGACGATAACGTAGCTCTGAAAGTGTATTCCTTTTTCTACACCATACTCGGATGGGTCTTTGAACGCAGAGTCATCAGGAGTATATGAACGGTATCCTCATATCCTTGAACCGCATATAGTGAGTGTGTGTATTTCTTTGTGTATCTTATGTGAATTTGTTGTTGAAAGAAAATAATATGATATGAGTTACCTAAAAAACAACAAAACAGTGGGTTTAATGTAGTTTTCTACTGACTTGATACGTTTGAAATTGGGTTTAAGCACAATGCTGTTATCTCTCAGTTTATATGAAGGAAAATATTAATTAATGTTCATCCCTGATTTATATATATATATATATTTGTTTTTGTTTCTATTGGATGTTTACTGATGAGTGGTTGAATATTAAAACTCATTTAGTACATAAACAAAACTGTGGACTGAGACTTGGCATCTTCCATCTGGGAGAGAGATAACAAACCACTCCTTGAACACATCAAATCCCGCTTTAAGGTGGTCTTTGAACACCCAGCCGGTGGTAAGGAGGCAGGAGAACAATTCCTTGGTTTAAACAGGGACGGAGAACCGCTGTAGACTATGCATTGTATTTTCTTACGTTGGCGACTCAGACTGGTTGGGAGGAGGACCCTTTAAAGACTTTATACTGCAATGTAGTGTCCAACAAGCTGAACTAGTGTGTCAAGATGAGGGATTAATTCTGGAGCAGTATATCAATCTTTCAGTTGATCCAATGCAGATCGGTCAAAAAACAAAGTAATTTATTATCCAACAGCCCTACTCGGCCTGATAACTTCAGTTTCCTCTTCATAAATAGAAGGAAGGCAGGCTATGACCTTTTATTGACTATCTAGCTTTGGAGCAACTATGCGATAATTTAACCAAGCTCGATCACCGTAATGTGTACAACCTTATATGCATACGGGAGGGAGATAAGTGGAAGACGGCCTTCATAACCAAAAGGGGGCACTATGAATATCAAGTGATGCCCTTTCCAACTCACCTTCTGTCTTCCAGGCATACATCAATGAAGCATTCAAAGACATGATAGACAAGTGGTTGATAGTAGACTTATACAACATCCTCATCTACTCACTCACAGGTCTTGCAATGGCTCATCAACTACTGCCTTTATGCCAAGATTGAGAAATCCGAATTCCATCTCACCACAATTTTGTTTCTGGAGTACATTTTTAGCACCCAGTGTGTGGCTATGGACAACAACAAAGTACAAGCAGTTAAGAACTTGCCTAATCCTACATCTGTGAAGGAATTACAACATTTCTTGGGTTTAGCCAAATTCTACAGACGATTAATTTTTCACTTCAGCACCTTCACCGCACCTCTCACATCACTACTCAAAAGTCAAACCAAACGACTACCCTGGAGTGACAATGCAAAGAGAGCATTTGAAGGATTAAAATCTTGTTTCACAAGCACTCCCATTCTCCATCATCCAGATCCCACATTGCCATTTGTGGTCAAAGTGGATTCATCGGTGTGTGTAATAGGTGACATGCTTTCACAACAGCAATTCACAGAGCAGAATTATGATGTGGGAGATTGTGAACTGCTGGCAATTAAAGCTGCATTCGAGGAATAGCGGCATTGATTTCAAGTCCTTACGGATCACAAAAATTTTGAAATTCTGAATCCAAGACAGGCATGTTGGGCATTGATTTTCACTCGATTTGATTTCACTATCACTTACAGAACTGTATCTAAGAACATCAAAGCTGATACGCTATCTTGACTACAAGATTCTAAGTGAATCAAGGAGAGACCAGATACCATTCTTCCACCCACCTTGTTACTTTCTCCAGAGAGATGGTAGATCCTTGATGAGATCCAAAGAGCTCAAGTCACTAATCCCTCACCCAATAACTGTCCACCAGATACAACATATGTCCTCAAGTCTGTACACTCTCATGTCATGCAATGGGTATATACTATATCTCATGTCCAAGGTATGTAGGACCTTTCAAAATCCTCAGAAAATCACTCCTGTGTCATATAAGCTTCAACTGTCAGCTAATTATCGTATCTCCACCTTTCATGTATCCCTGCTGAAACAGGCGAGATAAAGGAACTCGAATCCAGAGAAAATCTAGGTTAGTGTTGTAACCCCGGTTCCCTGATGGAGGGAACGAGACATTGTGTCGATGTAGTGACACTAGGGTTCACTCTTGGGAGCCACAAATACCTCTGATGTTTTAAAAGGCCATTGAAAATTGGCAAGTGGAATTTGCATCCCACTCCACCGGACAAACAGGTATAAAAGGAGCTGGTGTGCCACCACTCATTCAGATTTGTGCTGAGGAGCCGAGACAGAGTACCAGCCATTACAGTGGGTAGTTCAGTGTTGTGGCAGGAGGGACATAATGTCTTGTTCAATCCATCAGGGAATAGGGGTTACAACAGTAACCTAGACATTCCATATCTGTCACTCACTCGACGTTGTGTTTATGTAGTGACACTAGGGGTACCTATACGAAATGCCACTACCAGCTGAACTGTGTTACATGGATCAGAGGTGCAGGTGCAGGCAGGCCACTGTATGCCAAGCAACAAGTGCTCCGGCCCCATCATAACATTCCCAATGCATCGTGCATGTCGTATGGGCCCTCACCCCCACCTAAAATATAAAAAAGGGGGGGGGGTCATATGTGCCCACAATGGGAACAGGATGCACCAGCTGGTTATACCTTTTCACTTCTTTCTTCTTCCGGAGAATGTATCTGCCAAATGTATTCATGTTGGGGTATGTGTCCTTGGAAATAGACACAATGGAGACCACACCCTGCCCGAAAGGGAGGTAATTGTGTGGAAATACGTCACATGGGCTTACCGATCCTTTATCGACAGTTTCGCATGTGGAGGAAGTCCCCGTGGTAGGTCCTACCAGGAGGGGATGGAGTACTACAAACTCTGCCCAAGAGGAGACATGGGTCTACCATCAGGGAGACCATACCATGTAAGATTACACCTCGGGAAGAACACCAATTCGCGAATAGGTGCCACTTCAAGGCGTACTGTCGCAAGAGCTTCTGCGTTCCATCCAAGGACCAGACATGGAGGTTCCAGAGGTCTGGTCACGGGTGCCAGATCGTGCCTCATCCCTGAGAAAGAAGGTCCTTCCTCAGGGGAATTTGACAGGGAGGGGCTGTCACAAGGAGCATGAGTCTGGGCGCTACCAACAAGACCTGTTCCTCATCCTCCCTGGTCTTGCACAATGGGTGTGTAAGTAGGCTCACTGGGGGAAACGCATACTTGCGCAGACCCTGGGGCCAGCTGTGTGCCAGTGCATCCGTGACGAAGGGGGCCTCAGACAGGGAATACCACAGTCATCTACCTGTGGCGTGCCGAATCAACTCGAAATCAGCCGGGCACCCTGGGGGTGGAGCCTCCACTCTTCCCTGAGCCTCACCTGCTGCGACAGTGTGACCGCTGCAGAGGATGCCATATGCCCCAGGAGCCTCTGAAATTGTTTCAGTGGGATTGCTGTTCTCCTCCTGAATGCTTTCAGGCAATTCAGCACCGATTGAGCACGCTCGTTCGTGAGAGCGGTCATAACGACTGAGTCCAACTCTATCCAGAGAAAAGAGATGTTCTGCGTCGGGGCGAGCTTGCTCTTTTCCCAGTTGACCTGAAGCCCCAATCGGCTGATGTGGGTGAGCACCAGGTTCCTATGTGCACACAACAGATCTCGAGAGTGAGCTAGGATCAGCCAGTCATCGAGCTGAGGATGCGGATGCCACTTCCCTTAGCGGGGCAAGGGCTGCCTCTGTGGTCTTTGTGAAGATGTGAGGTGACAGGGAAAGACCAAAGGGGAGGACCTTGTACTGGTATGCCCGACCCTCGAAGACAAACCAAAGGAACAACTGTGACCATGAGACGCGGTGTCAACTTCCTGCGGGGAGCTTTATGGCGGGGCCAAGCTGTTGGCTCAGGCTGCGGAGGAGCGATGTTGCCGCCAAAGGAAGGCCGCCATGGCGACGGGCATGAGCAAGATGTGCTGAATGGCCTCGGTCTGCTGCTTTACCGTCGATAACTGCTGTGCGAGGTCTTCGACGGTGTTGCCGAAAAGGCCAGCCTGGAAAATGGGGGCATCAAGGATGAGAACCTTGTTGGCATCCCTCATCTCAACCAGGTTGAGCCAAATGTGGCACTCCTGGACCACCAACGTGGACATCGCCTGCCTGAGAGCCCGCACTGTGACCTTCGTGGCCCGTAGGGCGAGATCGGTCACCGAGCACAGCTCCTGCATTACTCCCAGGTCAGGACCACCCTTGTGTAGTTCTTTCAGTGCCTTGGCCTGGTGGACCTGCCGGAGGACCATGGCATGCAGAGCGGAGATGTCTCGGCTCTGAAGAAAAAAAATCTGAATGAGTTGTTGCACACCAGCTCCTTTTATACCCATATGTCTGGGGAAATGGCATGCATGTTCCACTCACCAATTTTCATTAGCCTTTTATTAAAACATCAGAGGTGTTTGGGGCACCCAAGAGTGCCCCCTAGTGTCACTACATTGACATAACTACATTGACACAACGTCCTCCCCCTATGGTCATTGACAGAGAGGAGGCTTTTCGGGTCAGACCCTTCCTGGACCAATGACGAAGGGTAATCAAATTCAATACATAGTTGATTAGGAGGGCTATGGTCCATTCTATAATTGGGGGGACATTTCATGTCAACAAAAAAGTGAGTTTGTCAACCATGTTATGGACAAACTATAACACTGTACTAAACCATAAACTAAACCATAACAATGTACCCAACTTTATGGTCAATTTACTCCTTGACGATATGCTATTGTAGTTAACATATATAAAAAAATAATTAAAAGAAACTCACTATTATGTGTTCAAAATGTCCACCACAGAGAAAAAATTATGTCACATGATGCTGGTCACATGGTTTTTGTATACACCATTTTGTATTTGCGGGGGTTAAAATGTCAAACTCAATTTCAAAAGAAATAAAATATAGATAATCTTGACTTTAGATTTTGTATTTATTATTTTGAACTTAAGACCCACTCACGTTAAAAACAGAAATGCAAAAACTGTCAATTAAGAAACATCATGGCAATTTCAAGCAAAATTAAATATGGGGTGCACAATATATTTGTGTGATACTATATCATGCTTTCCCTTAATGGATAAAATGTGATATTTTTTAATTGATTAGAAAACATATAACTATCATCAATGTAAGTTAAATGTACCCTAAATTATAGAATGAGCCATATATTCAAAAGCATACACACTGCATACTACATTATTTAAAAAATAGTAGGTATTACAGTATGCAACTGGCAGGGATGAGAAATAGGAGAGTCCATGTGTATGTTGGCTGCCTATATACATCTCTTTTTCAAACACGGGATCATCTTCAAACTTTTCCTTCATCACTCGTTCATCTGCTCTGTGAAGTACTCCATTGAGCCGTACAGTGTTTAGTGTGATAGGATCTCAACACACATACACAAACATTCATACACATGCTAACTAATCCAAAACATTGCAGCTGAACTGATGACTGCTTTCTCATTTATCCATCATATGATGTTAATGAGTGATTTTAACACTGAGTGTGTACTATTCAAACTGGAAATTATTCAAACCGAGAATGGCACAAACCACTGACAGTAATCAGGAAACAGAATCTGACATGCTTCAGTTGTAGTTCTGCTTCAGTTTTCTGGGGCTCTAGCCATCTCGTTTATTTTTGTATTTTTTTTTTGCATGGTCTTAAAGAAACACTTCACCCAAAAATGATTTAAATGTATTATTTACTTACCCTCATGTTGTTCCAAATCCACATAACTTACTTTCTATCATAGAACACAAAAGGTGAATTTTTTAAGAATGTTCTGGCTGCCTTGTTTTCCACATAATGATAGTGAATAACTATTTTTACCATAAAATTATCATAAAATGTGTTATGTTTCAAGACTTGCAGAAGCCATACAATAGCTTTGTGTGTTGTTATTCACTAAAAACTATACCCTCTACCATAGCTTTCAAATAATTTTTTAGTATTAGATGTATTGGTCATGTCTCGTGGCCAAATGTCATTGACGTCAACCCTGAAAAGATGGTCTAATGGTGGCGTTTTGATTTGAGAAGTGCATCGCAGAGCAATATTTTCAATGAATAATGAAATTTCAGTCTGTTCGTCACTCAAAAGTATTGTTTGGCTTCTGAAGCTTGCAATATAGCACACATGTTCCATGGAAATATGAATTGTACTTTTTTGTCTTTTTGAGGCTTGACAGCCCCTGTCTAAATTCACTTTCTTTACACTGAAAAGAGTGGGCAGGATATTCTTCAAAAATCCTCCTTTTGTGTTTCACATATGAAAAAACAAATCTCACTTTAGAATAGACAAGGGTTAGTAAATTATGACAAAGTGTATTTTTTGTGGGTAAACTATTCCTTTAATGTTACATTTCCTATGTATTTTCATTGGCATTGGCAGGGTTAATAGAGAACTGTACAATTCCATGCTTGAGGAAAAAGGAAACACTTATTTGATTTATAATAGTGAGAGACAGTTTCAGTTTAATTTCCAACAATCCCACATTTTCTCTTTCCTTTTGCTCTATGTGAATGCTTTTTTCAACAATAATAAAAGCATGTTTCAAATGAAGTTATAAATGCTTCCTCTCCAGTCCACCGAAAAGCTATAACTTATACAGAGTGCTTCACGCCCTTTTCTTTTCTGTCTTTTCATGTGCACCCCAAGCCCTCGGTATGTCATCTGCCCTTGAACACTAGGGAGAACATTTGTTCAGGATTAGTCTTCATTTAACAGATTTTTTAAATACTTTACATCTTCAAAGAGCCACTTTTGCTTCGGTAGCCCTGCACACACGATGCCTCTCTCTGGGAGTCCTATCTCTCCTAACTGTAATTTATGTTGATGTTTTAGCATTTTTAAAAACATTTGGAAACCTGAGAGCTTTACATTAAAGTTCTTGATTTTCACATGCCCACCGGTTTAGAGCCCTGAGAACACTGTTGTCTTTAGTTGTGCTTTGGATAAAAAAAAAAAAGAGTTTTACATAATACACACATGCGAGCTTACACAAACACAGTGTAAGGTTTGGGGTGTAATTGTTCTGTTTAGTGTGGCAGGTTGAGTTTCATCAGAAACATGTTGAGGAGTGCAGGGGAATTGGCTTCATAAACAGATCCTGATGTAGCCATGAGTGAGGTTAAGAGGAAAGATGTTCTGTGTGTGTAAGTGTGTGTGTGTGTGTGTGTGTGTAAGTGGGCATGTTTATGTGGGTTACGGGGACAATTTTTTAGGTTACAAACTGGTAATTACAAGGATATTATGCTATAAATGTGGTTTATGAGGACATTTATAGTGTCCCCATAATTTAAATAGCTTAAAAAAACATTAAATTATGTTTTATTGAAAATGTAAAAATGCATAAAGTTTTTTGTGAGGGTTAGGTTTAGGGGTTGTGTTAGGTTTAGGGGATAGAATCTATAGTTTCTACAGAAAGTCCTCAAAGTGATAGGTAGACCAACATCCTTCCTTCCATCTATCCAGCTAGCCATCCATCCATCCATCCATCCATCTATCTGCCCGTCCATCAATCAATCTATTCAAACATCCATAATGCATGTATCCATTCATCCATCCATCCAAACATCCATCATCCATGTATTCATCCATCTGACCATCCATCTATCTGTCTGTCCATCAATCCACCCATCCGTTCATCCATATAAACATCCATCTGTTAGTCCATCCATCCAAACATCCATCATCCACATATACATCAATTTGTTTCTTTTATCCAAACATCCGCCCATAATCTGTTAATCCTTCCATCAATCCATCCATCCAAACATCCATCATCCATGTATCCATACATCTGTTCATCCACCTGACCTTCCATCCATCCATCCAAACATCCATCCATTCATCCATCCATCCATCCATCCATCCATCCAAACATCCATCATCCATGTATCCATACATTTGTTCATCCATCTGAACTTCCATCAATCAATCCATTCATCCATCCAAATATACATCCATCCATCCAAACATCCATCATCCATTCATCTATCATCCATTTATCCATCCATTTGTTAGTTCATCCAATCATCCAACTGTCCACCCATTCATCCATCCATCCATCTATCCATCCGTTCACCCATCTGTCCGTCCATCAATTCATCCATCCATCCATCATCCATGTATCTATCTATTCATCCTTCCATCCATCTGTCCATCTATTCATCCATCTGTCCATCCATCAGTCCTGCTGATTCCTGTACCAGTGTCTCTCTCCCAACCACAGAGTCCTGTTGAGTGGAAGAGGTGTTAGTGGAAGCACAGAGTTGAATTCCCAGATGCTGAGAGGGAATTAGTTTGGGATAAATGACCCAAAGACTGACAGCCACACAGGAGGAAAGAGATACATCACTCACACACAGCAGTAGAGAAAATAAACCTGTGTGAGAGAGTTGTATTAGCGTCTGAGTGCAAAAAAGGAGACCAGTGTGTGTCTGTTTTGCTAGGTGTTCAAGTTTATTTTCATTGCATTACCTTCAGTAAGTGATTGTGTAGAAGTTCCTGGATCATGCGTGTAGCCGTAAATGTGCGTGTAGGTATGTGTGCACATAATTATACTGTTTGCAAACTTGAATAATTGTGTCTCACATTACTGACGATGTTTAGCATGCCTGCACTTGTTCTGTCTTATAGTGATGCCGTTCTCACCATTTATTGGTTTGTGTGCATGTGCCAGATTATATAAAATTGCCTGTTTGGATATCAGTGGCAGCTTTTATGAGGAATGTATAATCAGACAGGGAAATCCAGAAAGCTTTTGTGCATTCCTCTGCTCACACTGCAGGTCAAGACTCCCATTCCCTGTGGAGAAATACCACCATTCCCAACGAGGATATTAGCACCTTAGTTTTTAACACCAGGGCTATTATCCCAGAACCATATATGATAAACCATGTGGATGGGATGGATTTGGCTATATGTGGTGTGTTCGTATGGATCAAGATAATTGTGTTAAAAAATGGGGAATGCAGGACACCCACTGTTTGAAAAGACCAACATTGCTAGACACCAATGTCTAGAAATGTTTTCAGCAGGGCATTCACTGTTGGCAAAATCCAAAACTCAGTGTATCTTTTAAATATATTATGTCACTGGCAAACCTTGGCAAATCCAGCTGGCCAGAAAGTTCTTTCCAGTTTTGTGAGCAATATGCATCAGGCAGGCTGTGGGTAGTTCATGGGTGTGCCACCTGAGGCAGAGACTAGAGTTATCCCAGAAGCATAGATGATGAACAAGGTGGATGGGATGGAATGGGCCATGCATGGTATGTTTGTATGAATCAGGCCAGTGGCAGGACACCAATTCCCTGTGGAGATACTCCACTAAACCCAACAATGGTATTAACACCTTAGTTCCACTATAAGGGTCAACAGGTTGAGTTATCCCAGAACCCTTATTCTTCATTATAACAGATTTGTTGGGGGCCTCGGTTTCATGCACTGTTTATCATCTAACCAGGGTCAAAGTGTAACCATCCAGCTCACAAAAAATAGCCGTCCTCACCACTGATTTGCCCCAAAGGCCAGCAGAGAACAAATTTCCCGCTGGGTACAAAGCTACCCTCTCATAAGCATTGTGAAGCACGACCCGCCGCATGGACGCATGTGTGGGCCAGATGTCCCAAATACCTTTGTCTCCTTCAGAGAAACAATTAGGGACAATTTTCGCAACATATAAATTAATTTTGTCCAGAATTAGAATGTTTTGGAAGGGGAGGTGAGGGTAGGGGGGCTGGACTGGCCACAGGAACATATGGTTCCAATCTCTCAGCCACAGTCTCAATGGTGTTCCAGAAACAATGGAGGGGATAAAAGGCAGAAAGTGAGGAGAAATCTGACATGCTATTTGTTGTTGTGTGGACAAGTGCTACCACTCACAATACACACATGCTGATAGCCAACACTGCTTTAATGCCCGTCATTGGATTTCATGGTGGCTCATTTTCAAAATGCAACTTTTAAAGTAAACCCCTCATGTGCATGATGAAGGGACACCAAGCTTTCAAAACAAACACTTCACCAACACAACACCACACACACGTGCTAATCTCCCAAACCAGTTCACGGTCAGGCCAGAATATGTATCTGGAGATCTTATGGGCAGAAATGAGAACTGTGCTGGTTGAAGATGAGAAGCACATTGATCTGTGTGGATGGGATGGTTTGGGCCATGGGTGCTGTGTTTGTATGGATCAGGCCTAATTGGGTTTGAAAAGTGGAGAGCACTGGAGACACTGTCCAATGAGCTTCTGAAAGCTTTGAACACACACACGCCAACATGTGTCTGCCCTACTGAAAAGATCAACATTTGAAAGACAATGAATTTTTATGCTGGTCCACACTGGTTAGTGCTAGTGTTGTGCTGGTCTAGCTGGTGGCATACAGAAAATGGTCTTTCTTGGGCAGTTGGTTAAAGTCTTGCTAGTTAAGATAGTTAGGCATTCTAGTGAGAACCCTTTCATTCCATATATTTCAACTGCATATGTGTGTGTGTGTGTGTGTGTGTGTGTGTGTGTGTGTGTGTGTGTGTGTGTGTGTGTGTGAGCATTTATTTATCACTTTGTGGGGACCAAATGTCCCCAAAAGGATAGTAAAACTCGAAATTTTTGACGTTGTGGGGACAATTTGTCGGTCCCCATGAGGAAAACATCTTATAAATCATACAATATATGTTTTTTGAAAATGTAAAAATGCAGAACGTTTTCTGTGAGGGTTAGGTTTATGGTTAGGGGATAGAATATATAATTTGTACAGTATAAAAACCATTATGTCTATGGAAAGTCCCCATAAAACATGGAAACCCAACGTGTGTGTGTGTATAGATCTATGATCACACTACGAGCATGATGATGCTTTCAGGTTCACAATCTTATTGAAACTAGTTTGAAAAAGAAAGTGAAGAAGTAAGATGACCAAAAGAAGAGAGGTATTTTCAGTTTCATTCAATTTAGTGGAAGATTATTGTTTGTTTTGGATGATGGTATCATATAAAAATATACAAAAACGTATAAATTGCTTTTCGATTTCCAATAGAAATATTTCCTAAAATTATTATTAAAACTTAGTGTCTCAGAAACCGTTTGACTTGTTGCCCATCTTTGCAAGGCATCCAACATCTGATACTGTGGTCTACATACAGTTTGATTTAGCCAAGTAGACCATGTTCAACATCCTTGTTAGTTATAGGAACAACATTCCTATCAACAAATCAGAAGTTAGTGTTAGGGCAGATGCTTGGAAAATATCCTAATTAACCTATAAGTTCCATCTGATTTCATATGGAGGTTATTGTTTGGGATGGGAAAAGGTTTTAATTGTTTGTTTTAAACAAAGCTAGTTATAATGACTATAGACTAACACTAAATCAAATCCTATCCAGACTCTTAAAAGAAAACTTATCTCATTTTACTTGATTTATTAACCTTTTCTTTTGACAACGTCTCTAGGGTTGCCATCTGTTCCCTAAAACATGGGATTGTCCCACATTTAAAGATCAACACTGGATGCAATTTGTCAAGTATTTAAGCTGGTCCAATGGCGTCATGACGAAATTGTTCAAGTTTGTTCATAATCTTGATATTCATTGGAAATTTTGCCTATGGTGGGTAATGGACCATCTGAAAAGTCCACACATTGTGCTTAAACATACTAAAATTGTGGAAGGACTGCCTGAAAACATCAGCCACCAATCTGCCTTCTGCTGAACTACTGATGAAAGAAACAGGACACATCATTCTGGACAACATACATTAATCACACACACACACACACACACACACACACACACACACACACACACACACACACACACACACACACACACACACACACACATGTTGTGTTTCCATGGTTTATGGGGACTTTCCATAGACATAATGGTTTTTATACTGTACAAACTTTATATTCTATCCCCTAAACCTAACCCTACCCCTAAACCTAACCCTCACAGAAAACCTTCTGCATTTTTACATTTTCAAAAAACATCATTTAGTATGATTTATAAGCTGTTTTCCTCATGGGGACCAACAAAATGTCCCCACAAGGTCAAAAATTTCGGGTTTTACTATCCTTATGGGGACATTTGGTCCCCACAAAGTGATAAATGCACACACACACACTACACACACACACACACACACACACACACACACATGTTGTGTTTCCATGTTTTATGGGGACTTTCCATAGACATAATGGTTTTTATACTGTACAAACTTTATATTCTATCCCCTAAACCTAACCCTACCCCTAAACCTAACCCTCACAGAAAACTTTCTGCATTTTTACATTTTCAAAAAACATAATTTAGTATGATTTATAAGCTTTCCTCATGGGGACCGACAAAATGTCCCCACAAGGTCAAAAATTTCGGGTTTTACTATCCTTATGGGGACATTTGGTCCCCACAAAGTGATAAATACACGCCACACACACACACACACACACACACACACACGTTGTGTTTCCATGTTTTATGGGGACTTAGCATTATTGTCTTCTTCTATGGTAAGTTTTCTCTTTCAGGCCAACTACTGTCATGGATGGATCAACAGTTTAAAAGAAGAATGTTGCAAAGCAAGTTAGTTCAATTTAGTTAAACTATTTGCATGTTCATAGCTACCTGAATAATTATACATCTGGTTTAATGGCTCAAATATTTGAAGGTAACTCTATCTAAAATGAGACCGTCTAGGTTACGTATGTAACCTCCGTTCCCCGATGGAGGGAACGAGACGTTGTGTCAGAGAAGCGACACTAGGGGTCTCTCTTGAGCGCCGATATTCACCTCTGATCTATGAAAAAAGGCCAATGAGAAGTTGGCAGCCGGTATTTGCATGTCCCGCCCCCGGACATACGGGTATTTAGGCGGCGCAAATACAGGAGTTCATTCAGGATTTTTCTGAGGAGCCGGAAATGGCTCGGCTCAGCGACGTGGTGGGGAAGACACAACGTCTCGTTCCCTCCATCGGGGAATGGAGGTTACATACGTAACCTAGACGTTCCCCTTCTGTCGCTCTCTCCACGCTGTGTCAGAGAAGCTGACACTAGGGATCCACTTATAAAAGTGCCATGCGCTGTGCCGCGTAACGTGAACTGCTGATACAGGAGCGAGCAGGTATTCTTACGTGCAGGACTGCCAAACTGTATCAGGCTGCACGTACCCTTCCCCAATGCCCCATTCAAGCCATCAGAATCCTTTTCGTTACCCTGTTTCTCGCATAGAGCAACTACGGCCGGGGCCCTTACACGCATTGAGGGAAGGGGGTCTTAGCCCTTCTTTCAGGGGGAGAAGACCCTGCGGAGGCCACACCTACCTGGCAGGGGAGGCAAAGAGTGGCAAATGCATCACATGGCCTGTTAGGACCTATGTGGAAAAGTTGGTGCGGTGGTAGATCCAGCCTCGTAGAGGGGGCCCGTAGAACGTTCACCCGGTCAGAACGTTCTACGGGCTCGGACCTGAGAAAACACGGGACGATACTGACTCAACTCGGAGATTGTAAAACCTCGAGAAAGTGTTAGGTGTTGCCCACCCTGCTGCTCTGCAGATGTCTGCTAGGGAGGTGCCCCTGGCCAGTGCCCATGAGGACGCAACACCCCTAGTGGAGTGAGCTCGGACCCGCAAGGGGAGGGGCACGGCCTGGGTGTGATAAGCCAATGAAATGGCGTCGACAACCCAGTGGGCAAGCCTCTGTTTGGAGACAGCGTTCCCTTTCCGCTGTCCCCCGAAGAAGACAAAGAGCTGCTCAGATCATCTAGTGCTCTGCGTGCGGTCCAGATAGATACACAAAGCACGTACTGGACACAGCAACGCAAGGGTTGGGTCTGCCTCCTACCGGGGCAGCGCTTGCAGGTTCACTACCTGATCTCTGAAGGGTGTGGTAGGAACCTTGGGCACATAGCCCGGTCGCGGTCTTAGGATCACGTATGTGTCTGCCGGACCGAACTCCAGGCAAGTGTCGCTAACAGAGAACGCTTGCAGGTCCCCGACCCTCTTGATGGAGGCGAGCGCGATCAGCAGGGCGGTCTTGAGAGAGAGGGCCCTGAGTCCAGCTGAATCTAGCGGCTCGAAGGGGGGTCTCTGGAGGCCCGTGAGGACGATCGAGAGATCCCAGGAGGGGACTAGGTTAGGCCGGGAGGGAGTCAGCCTCCGGGCACCTTTGGGGAACCTGACAATTAAGTCGTGCTTACCAAGAGACTTGCCGTCTATCCTGTTGTGGTGAGCCGCGATGGCGGCTACATACACCTTGAGGGTGGAGGGGGACAGCTTTCTCTCCAGCCTCTCCTGAAGAAACACAAGCACTGACCTAACCACGCACTTCTGCGGGTCTTCAGCTTGGGAAGAACACCAGTTCGCGAACAGACGCCACTTTAGGGCGTAAAGATGCCTGGTCGAGGGGGCTCTGGCTTGGTTGATAGTATCTATGACGGTCGGTGGTAGGCAGGCTAGATCTTCTGCATCACGTCCAGGGGCCAGACATGGAGGTTCCAGAGGTCTGGGTGCCAGAGCGTGCCCTGTCCCTGAGAAAGAAGGTCCTTCCTCAGGGGAATTCGCCAGGGAGTGGCTGTCGCGAGGAGCATGAGGTCCGAGAACCAAGTCCGGGTGGGCCAGTAGGGGGCCACCAGAATGACTTGCTCTTCGTCCTGCCTGACCTTGCATAGCACCTGTGCAAGAAGGCTCACTGGGGGAAATGCGTACTTGCGCAACCCCACGGGCCAGCTGAGTGCCAACGCATCTGCCCCGAGGGGAGCCTCTGTCCGGGCATACCAGAGCGGGCAGTGGGAGGTTTCTTGGGAGGCAAACAGGTCTACCTGGGCCTTGCCGAACCGGTCCCAGATCAGCTGGACCAACTGGGGTGGAGCCTCCACTCTCCGCCGGGCAAGCTTTTGTCTTGACAGCGCGTCCGCTATCACATTGAGGTTGCCGGGGATGTGAGTGGCGCGCAGTGACTTGAGTCGCTGCTGACTCCAAAGGAGGAGACGACGGGCAAGCTGTGACATGTGGAGGGAGCATACTCCGCCTTGGCGATTTATGTAGGCTACTACTGTGGTGCTGTCTGCCCTGACTAGGACGTGTTTGTCTCGAATTAACGGGAGAAACTTCCTCAGGGCAAAGAAAACAGCCTGCAGCTCTAGGCAGTTGATATGCCAACGCAGCGGGGCCCGGTTCCAACGGCCTGCGGCTGCGTGCCCGTTGCAGACGGCGCCCCAACCCAATTTGGAGGCGTCGGTTGTGACCAGAACATGTCCCCAAACGGATGAGGTGCCTGAGCACCTGGTCTCTGTGCGCGCATAGTAACTCTCGCGAGGGGGCCAGGATGAGCCAGTCGTCAAGGTAATTGAGTATGCGTATGCCGGCTTCTCGGAGTGGGGCAAGAGCTGCCTCTGCGACTTTCGTGAAGACGCGAGGGGACAGAGACAGGCCGAAGGGGAGGACTTTGTACTGATACGCCTGGCCGTCGAACGCGAACCGTAGGAAGGTTCGGTGTCGGGGGCTGAATCGAGACGGAAGGTACGCCGCCCTTCAGGTCTACCGCTGCAAACCAATCTAGATGCTGGACGCCAGATAGAATTTGTTTCTGGGTGAGCATTCTGAATGGGAGTTTGGACAGGGTCCGATTGAAAACTCGTGAGGTCCAAGATCGGTCGTAAGCCTTTCTTGGGTACAACGGCGTAAGGGCTGTAGAAACCCTTCTTCGCTTCGGGTTGGAGGGACAGGCTCTATCGCGCCCTTGATTAGAAGGGAGGCAATTTCTTCACGCAGGGAATGGGCATGTTCGCCGTGTACTGCGGAAAAATTAACGCCCAGGAAGGGGGGCGGAGGCCTGGAAAACTGAATTGCTATCCGAGTCGAATGGTCCGGTGCAGCCAGCGTGACGGGCTGGGCAGTGAAAGCCACGCCTCTAAGCTCCGTGCTAGGGGCACCAAGGGGACGCAGTATTTTGAACGCACCCAGCGGGCTTCGCGAGCGGTGCGGAACAGGTAATGCTGTGTCGGGAGGCAGTGAAGCAGCCCGAGGCTCCGTGCTGAGAATAGACTCAAAGCACTTACCTTGCTCACAGCACCCGGCAGTGGGCGGGTTCGTGACTGAGGAGGAGGTCTGATGTTGGCGCCCTCTGGACTCGCTCTGAACCGGCCGGCCGGGAACAGTCGTGGGCTGAAGGCGGGACACCGCGCCCAGGAACCGGGACTGTTGAGGCCTGAAAGCAGAGTGCCGTGAGAACGGCATTTGCGGGCCAGGTGACCCAGAGACAAAAAGGAAATAGCTCTATAGAGTGTACAGAATTTAACAAAAAATTCTCCTTCCGGCCCTCCACCGGGGAACGGAGCGGTCTTACCAGGTCCGGAGCTATCGTCTCGGTCTCTGGGTCGGTCATCTCAGGAGCGCCTGGGAGCCTTCCGGGTCCTCGAGGGCACAGAGGGTATTTAGGCGGCGCAAATACAGGAGTTCATTCAGGATTTTTCTGAGGAGCCGGAAATGGCTCGGCTCAGCGACGTGGTGGGGAAGACACAACGTCTCGTTCCCTCCATCGGGGAATGGAGGTTACATACGTAACCTAGACATTCCCCTTCTGTCGCTCTCTCAATGTTGTGTCAGAGAAGCGACACTAGGGATCCACTTATAAAAGTGCCATGCGCTGTGCCGTGTACGTGAACTGCTGATACAGGAGCGAGCAGGTATTCTTACGTGCAGGACGACCAACTGTATCAGGCTGCACGTACCCTTCCTCAATGCCCCATTCAAGCCATCAGAATCCTTTTCGTTACCCTGTTTCTCGCATAGAGCAACTACGGCCGGGGCCCTTACACGCATTGAGGGAAGGGGGTCTTAGCCCTTCTTTCAGGGGGAGAAGACCCTGCGGAGGCCACACCTACCCGGCAGGGGAGGCAAAGAGTGGCAAATGCATCACATGGCCTTTTAGGACCTATGTGGAAAAGTTGGTGCGGTGGTAGATCCAGCCTCGTAGAGGGGGCCCGTAGAACGTTCACCCGGTCAGAACATTCTACGGGCTCGGACCTGAGAAAACACGGGACGATACTGACTCAACTCGGAGATTGTAAAACCTCGAGAAAGTGTTAGGTGTTGCCCACCTTGCTGCTCTGCAGATGTCTGCTAGGGAGGTGCCCCTGGCCAGTGCCCATGAGGACGCAACACCCCTAGTGGAGTGAGCTCGGACCCGCAAGGGAGGGGCACGGCCTGGGTGTGATAAGCCAATGAAATGGCGCCGACAACCCAGTGGGCAAGCCTCTGTTTGGAGACAGCGCTCCTTTCCGCTGTCCCCCGAAGAAGACAAAGAGCTGCTCAGATCATCTAGTGCTCTGCGTGCGGTCCAGATAGATACACAAAGCACGTACTGGACACAGCAACGCAAGGGTTGGGTCTGCCTCCTACCGGGGCAGCGCTTGCAGGTTCACTACCTGATCTCTGAAGGGTGTGGTAGGAACCTTGGGCACATAGCCCGGTCGCGGTCTTAGGATCACGTATGTGTCTGCCGGACCGAACTCCAGGCAAGTGTCGCTAACAGAGAACGCTTGCAGGTCCCCGACCCTCTTGATGGAGGCGAGCGCGATCAGCAGGGCGGTCTTGAGAGAGAGGGCCCTGAGTCCAGCTGAATCTAGCGGCTCGAAGGGGGGTCTCTGGAGGCCCGTGAGGACGATCGAGAGATCCCAGGAGGGGACTAGGTTAGGCCGGGAGGGAGTCAGCCTCCGGGCACCTTTGGGGAACCTGACAATTAAGTCGTGCTTACCAAGAGACTTGCCGTCTATCCTGTTGTGGTGAGCCGCGATGGCGGCTACATACACTTTGAGGGTGGAGGGGGACAGCTTTCTCTCCAGCCTCTCCTGAAGAAACACAAGCACTGACCTAACCACGCACTTCTGCAGGTCTTCAGCTTGGGAAGAACACCAGTTCGCGAACAGACGCCACTTTAGGGCGTAAAGATGCCTGGTCGAGGGGACTCTGGCTTGGTTGATAGTATCTATGACGGTCGGTGGTAGGCAGGCTAGATCTTCTGCATCCCGTCCAGGGGCCAGACATGGAGGTTCCAGAGGTCTGGGTGCCAGAGCGTGCCCCGTCCCTGAGAAAGAAGGTCCTTCCTCAGGGGAATTCGCCAGGGAGGGGCTGTCGCGAGGAGCATGAGGTCCGAGAACCAAGTCCGGGTGGGCCAGTAGGGGGCCACCAGAATGACTTGCTCTTCGTCCTGCCTGACCTTGCATAGCACCTGTGCAAGAAGGCTCACTGGGGGAAATGCGTACTTGCGCAACCCCACGGGCCAGCTGAGTGCCAACGCATCTGCCCCGAGGGGAGCCTCTGTCCGGGCATACCAGAGCGGGCAGTGGGAGGTTTCTTGGGAGGCAAACAGGTCTACCTGGGCCTTGCCGAACCGGTCCCAGATCAGCTGGACCAACTGGGGGTGGAGCCTCCACTCTCCGCCGGGCAAGCTTTGTCTTGACAGCGCGTCCGCTATCACATTGAGGTTGCCGGGGATGTGAGTGGCGCGCAGTGACTTGAGTCGCTGCTGACTCCAAAGGAGGAGACGACGGGCAAGCTGTGACATGTGGAGGGAGCATACTCCGCCTTGGCGATTTATGTAGGCTACCACTGTGGTGCTGTCTGCCCTGACTAGGACGTGTTTGTCTCGAATTAACGGGAGAAACTTCCTCAGGGCAAAGAAAACAGCCAGCAGCTCTAGGCAGTTGATATGCCAACGCAGCGGGGCCCGGTTCCAACGGCCTGCGGCTGCGTGCCCGTTGCAGACGGCGCCCCAACCCAATTTGGAGGCGTCGGTTGTGACCAGAACATGTCGGGACACCTGCTGCAAGGGTACCCCTGCCTGTAGAAAGCAGAGGTCTGTCACTTTCACATTGTGCGTGCCGCGGCACCATGCTCATCTCGGGACTCGAGTCTGGAGCCAGTGCTGAAGTAGACTCATATGCATCAACCCCAGCGGCACGGCCGCTGCGGAGGATGCCATATGCCCCAGGAGCTGTTGGAATCGTTTTAGAGGGACCACAGTACCTGGCTTGAGGGAAGCGAGGCATTTCAGCACCGACTGAGCATGCTCGTTGGAGAGACGTGCTGTCATTGAGACTGAGTCTAACTCCAAACCGAGAAAAGAGATGCTCCGGACTGGGGTGAGCTTGCTCTTTTCCCAGTTGACCTGAAGCCCCAAACGGATGAGGTGCCTGAGCACCTGGTCTCTGTGCGCGCATAGTAACTCTCAGCGAGGGGGCCAGGATGAGCCAGTCGTCAAGGTAATTGAGTATGCGTATGCCGGCTTCTCGGAGTGGGGCAAGAGCTGCCTCTGCGACTTTCGTGAAGACGCGAGGGGACAGAGACAGGCCGAAGGGGAGGACTTTGTACTGATACGCCTGGCCGTCGAACGCGAACCGTAGGAAGGGTCGGTGTCGGGGGGCGAATCGAGACGTGAAGGTACGCGTCCTTCAGGTCTACCGCTGCAAACCAATCTAGATGCTGGACGCCAGATAGAATTTGTTTCTGGGTGAGCATTCTGAACGGGAGTTTGGACAGGGTCCGATTGAAAACTCGTAGGTCCAAGATCGGTCGTAAGCCTTTCTTGGGTACAACGAAGTAAGGGCTGTAGAAACCCTTCTTCGTTTCGGTTGGAGGGACAGGCTCTATCGCGTCCTTGATTAGAAGGGAGGCAATTTCTTCACGCAGGGAATGGGCATGTTCGCCGTGTACTGCGGAAAAATTAATGCCCAGGAAGGGGGGCGGAGGCCTGGAAAACTGAATTGCTATCCGAGTCGAATGGTCCGGTGCAGCCAGCGTGACGGGCTGGGCAGTGAAAGCCACGCCTCTAAGCTCCGTGCTAGGGGCACCAAGGGGATGAGTATTTTGAACGTACCCAGCGGGGCTTCGCAGCGGTGCGGAACAGGTAATGCTGTGTCGGGAGGCAGTGAAGCAGCCCGAGGCTCCGGTGCTGAGAATAGACTCAAAGCACTTACCTTGCTCCGCGCACCCGGCAGTGGGCGGGTTCGTGACTGAGGAGGAGGTCTGATGTTGGCGTCCTCTGGACTCGTCTGAACCGGCCGGCCAGGGAACAGTCGTGGGCTGAAGGCGGGGACACCGCGTCCAGGAACCGGGACTGTTGAGGCCTGAAAGCAGAGTGCCGTGAGAACGGCATTTGCGGGCCAGGTGACCCAGAGACAAAAAGGAAATAGCTCTATAGAGTGTACAGAATTTAACAAAAAATTCTCCTTCCGGCCCTCCACCGGGGAACGGAGCGGTCTTACCAGGTCCGGAGCTATCGTCTCGGTCTCTGGGTCGGTCATCTCAGGAGCGCCTGGGAGCCTTCCGGGTCCTCGAGGGTGTCCGTGAGACGAGGGGCGTCCAACTTCTGCGGGGAGCTCGATGCTGGGGCTGAGAGCTGGGCCCACTCTCTTCGTTAGTTGAGGCGGAGCACCACTTACTTTCTTGAAAGCCGCAGGAGGACACCCTCGGCAAGCAGACAGGGCATGGCCCCTGGCGGCAGGTTTGCGGCAGGGCAAGATGTGTGAAATAGCCTCCGTCTGTTTCTTCACCACTGAGGACTGCTGGGCGGAGTCATCAAGTGGTGTCGCCAAATGGACGGAGCTGGGAGATGGGGCCGTTTTTTGAGAAAGCGTGCTTTGTCTGCCTCCTGTACTGCGATCAGGTCCTGTCCATCTTTGCGTTTCTGGACCACGGGGGGTGGTCATCCCTGTTTGAGTGCAGTTCCTGCAGCACGTCAAGAACAGGACTACCCAAGTGCAGATTTTAAGTGCCCTGGCCCAGTGGACTTGCAGGAGGGGGCCATGGCGTGCAGGGGGGAGCGGTCTGCATGCCATGCTTAGAGGTAGCGAGAGCGGAGGAGCGAGTAAGCTGGGCTTGCTCAGCTCGTCATGCACGTCCGGGAAGGAACCGGGGGGGGCACGTCTGTGAGCGGCGCACATGCCCACGGAACCAATTAAGCCCGGGGAAGCATAGCGGACCTCCGTGCGTCAGGCTCAGACTGGGCGCAGACCCGAAGGTGGCGGCCCAGGCGAGTTATCTGCATCCGACGCCGCTGTTACGCTCTCCGATGCAGCGGTGATGTCATCATCCAATGCCGGGGAGCTCAAGGGAACGGACGGTAGGCCGTTAAGCGGACCGCACTAATCCCGAGCTCAGGGGAAGCAGGCAAGCGTGCCGGGGAGGCGGGAGGTTTCGAGGGGATTTACCCGGCGAAAGCGTCCCGTTATTCTCCCAATGGCTCTCTCTCACTACAAGAGAAAGCAGAGATCGCAACGCTGCCGCGGTTATGTTCTCACACTGAAAACATAACCCATTGGAGAGAATGCTCATCCCGAGCTCGGACGGAAACAAGCAAGCGTGCCGGGGAGGCGGGGGGTTTCGAGGGGGTTCACCCGGCGAAACGGAGCCCATTATTGTCCCCAGATCATTTTCATCACCCGCGACGCCTGCCTCAATCCCGTGGGAAGGAGGCGAGGCATGGGGGACGGCTGAAGCGGCTTTCTCTCACTACAAGAGAAAGCCTACGACCGCAATGCTGTCATGGCTATGTTCTCGCACTGAAAACATAGACCATTTATAAAAACGCTGCCTGCATGTGATCGCAACCCAGGAATGCAAGGCAGTTTTTATGACCGTCAGAGGTAGGGAGTAATCAACCACATCCAGAACTACACATGTCTTTAATAACTCCTAACTCCTTTGTCTTTAAAAAGACAAAAATATCATCTTTAAAAAGACGCTTCCTGAGAAGGTCGTTCAACGGCGCTATGTTTTGCTCTTTAGAGCGAAATTACTCTTTTAGAATAACTCTTTTGAGTTGTCTGCGCTGTCGAAGCGCCCAGGGGCAAGAATGCACAGCCGTGCACGAAGGAGAAAGCCGCTGTTATGCGCCGTCAAATCCAACAGCATGCAGAGCATCAGAAGATTAAACAGGAATTTGGTGTGTAACTCGCAGCAGACTGCATGCACGACCATTGGCTCAGAAGAAATTTTTAATGAACTCCTGTATTTGCGCCACCTAAATACCCGTATGTCCGGGGGCGGGACATGCAAATACCGGCTGCCAACTTCTCATTGGCCTTTTTTCATAGATCTGAGGTGAATATCGGCGCTCAAGAGAGACCCCTAGTGTCGCTTCTCTGACACAACGTGGAGAGAGCAACAGAAGGGGAACACACTGTACTTTTGCAGTAGAGTATATTTCTGGCCTTAAATTTGAAAACACCTTCATGTTCACATTTTGACATTTTGAGTAAAGGCCTGCATTGGAGACGGTTGCATTGTAAGTGAATAGAAACCCCATTGCTTAGAGCAGCACAACAGTTTCACATCTACAGCTTTTAAGCTTTATCCTTCTCTTGTGGATGTTTACAAGAAATTCGATTTTTGCTGAGCTCCTAAACCCTGGCCAGAAAACCATGTTGATCTTGTACAGTAGAAGTCTTGTGTTGTGTAGATGCGGTGTTATTTTTAATCGATTGACAGCCCTACTAATTATCCTTGATTAAAATCTTCATGTCTTCAAATCTACTAAGATACTTCAGCATCATAAGTGTTTTCTCTAAAAATGACAACAAAGCAGACACCAACTGAGCACTTTATTAAGAGCACCCGTACACCTACTTATTCATTTTCTAATCAGTCAATTGTGTGGTAGCTGTGCAATGCAAAAAATCATGCAGATACGGGTCAAGAGCATCACTTAATGTTCACATCAACCATCAGAATGGGGAAACAATGTGATCTCAGTAATTTTGACCATGGCATGATTGTTGGTGCAACACGTCAAACCAGTGGAACTGCTACTATCTTTAACTATATCTATATAACAGTAGCTCAGCTATTTTCACAATAGTGAAGCTTTTCCAGCTCTTTACCGCTGTAACTAGGTAACAACTCAAGAAGACGTAAGCTTCACTGTGTTATTGAAGTATTCATCTCTTTGGATTTACCACCAAAACTTTACATGTACAGAACAACGGTTGTAATGCACTGAATGTGCAATGGTGTGAAGAATATTAGCGTTTGCCTGCTGCAAGCCAGCGGATGCATTGCAAGAGATGTGAAAAATGTGAGCTACTATCTGTAGAGGATTTATTTGGAGATAAGCTGGTATGAGAAATGTATTATACCATAATAACAGCAATTGGGAGACTGCAAAGATGCGAATTATACAATGTCATCACAAGCGGTTCAATTCTGCGATTTGGTATGATTGCATTCATATCAGCAATGAACTGTACCTGTGTTCACATGAACCGTACCCCACACCACATTTGCAATCGTGTTCGGAAAACAGAATTAACATCATCCAAACTAACCAAACTTTGACGTCATTCGAACCCGGGCGCACACCAAAAGTGCTAGGTTGAAAGCACCCTATATGCTGTCACACTGTATTGCATATGCAGCGATGGAGCCGAGGGAGTAATAAAACACACTCACCTAAACCATCCTCTCTCTCTCTATCTCTTATGTAACGCTGAGGAAACAAAATAATTTAAACAAATCGGTTCTGATGGACAGTTTGTGTAAATGAACCGGTTTAAAAAAATGATTCCCTTATATTTATCATTGGGAACTTAAATTAATTTTAGTTAGTTGGTTCTTTCGGAAAGTTCATGTAAAATAACTAAATGATTCACTGATTCACTTGAGTCCCGCGTAGCCTTAATGGTAAAGTTTACCCAAAAATGAAAAATTATATCTTCATTTACGCACCCTAATGCCATTCCAGACTGGACTTTCTTTCTTCTGCTGAACACAAACAAAGATTTTTAAGCTCCAAAATATATTTAAAGGCAACATAAAAGTAATCCATAAAACTCCAGTGGTTAAATCAATGACTTCAGGAGTGATATGATAGGTGTGGGTGAGAAACAGATCAATATTTAAGTCCTTTTTACTATCTCTCTACACTTTGACTTTGTTCTTTGTTTTGTGTTTGATGCATTTGCATTCTTCATGCATATCACTGGGCAGGGAGGAGATTTTATGGTAAAAACAGGTGGTATTGTATAATTAAGTCTAATTTTCAAAAGGGAATCTCACCCTAATTAAATATAATTTATGTGAATATAATATCAGGTGAAATTGTTGAATTCTGCAACTCTGAAGAATTTAATATCATTATATATCTAAAAATATTTTCTTCTTTATAGCTTCAGTATGGTAAACTACTTTTTGTAGCTTGTAGTGTAGAGAACTACTTTTAACTACTCTTAAAAAGAGTAGCTTGACTGTACTTTAAATACTTTAAGTTATTAGTAACTTGAAAAGATAGTTTCTAAGTAACTTCCCCAACACTACAGTTAACACACATGGTCTACAAAAATCTCTTTGAGTGTGTTTTTTTGTGTCTAAACTATATTGTGAAGGCCTGTGAAAATGTGAAAATGTTATTCCTCTCAAGAGAACAATAAAGGTGTCATTCTCTTTTCTCCATCATATGTCCTTACATCTTTCTTCATCCCTTCCCTCCAAACACACACACACACACTAGCAGCACTGGGGAGGTGCAGCTGCAGATTGTAAAAATAAACGCAGCGTGTTTTAAGAACCAGGAGATTAGCTCTCTTTTATGGGCAGCTCTTTCATGTGTAACTCCCTGAGCGTTGGCAATGGAGAGAGAGAACAGGTTGGAAACGAGTAAAGAACGTGTGTGGAGTTTGTCCGGAGTGAGACATGCATCCGGAATGTGGAGAGTCTGTTTCTTTCTTTTACATTTTGTGTTGTTTAATGTGAGAAGAAACAATATTTTAACATAAATCTGTGCAAAAGTCATGTAGCCTGATGTGTTCCTGTGAAATCTCGAGAGTGTGAAAGTGTGTGTGTGTCTGTGTAGAAATGGTAAGTTATTATTTTTAAAGGTGTCCCTGTACTACTGAATTTTTTCTAATAGAGTGTCTAGCAGTGAACCACATCAGATCTCTTTAAGTAAAATCAGAACTGATCAAATCAGAATTATTAAATTCCCTTCGAT
This sequence comes from Xyrauchen texanus, assembly GCF_025860055.1. NCBI lineage: Eukaryota > Metazoa > Chordata > Actinopteri > Cypriniformes > Catostomidae > Xyrauchen > Xyrauchen texanus. The sequence continues at coordinate 37,519,734 of NC_068300.1, read as the reverse complement.
TCCCAAGTCTAATAGAACACAATTGTACACTAGTGTGAAGCCAGTTTTATAACTACATCTACTCAACTGCAGACAGTAGCAACAGTCCTTTGTTAAAGTCAATTCAGTCAGATTGAGTTGGGGGATTTCCACCCATAGAAACATGAACATCCCATTACAAGCCCCCATCATATCCTGTATTCTTGTCCTCTCACTAGCAACAATTCAGGGTGAGGTGATGTTTTTCAATATCAGATTCATGATCCAAGCAGATAAAACTCTCAAGCCCTTATTTGTCAAGTCAATTCAAGTGGTTTTAATTGTCGTTCAACTATATACAGTTAGTACAGTACATAGTGAAACGAGACAACTTTCCTCCAGGACCATGGTGCTACATAGAACAACATAGGACAAACACAGAACCACATGAGACTACACAGAACAAAAATACCTACACATTTCTACATTAAGTGCACATGCAAATGTGTGCAAAAAGTATGGGACAGTACAATAAATTACTAAAAATGAACAGGACAATAGGCATAGTGAGAGACCAGTACACAGTAGTGCAAAAAGATGACAATTTCTAAAAATGCCAAATATAAACATAACATACTATGAGATAGTGTTCTATGGATATAGCAGTTTACATTTACATTTATGCATTTGGCAGACGCTTTTATCCAAAGCGACTTACAGTGCACTTATTACAGGGACAATCCCCCCGGAGCAACCTGGATTAAGTGTTTTGCTCAAGGACACAATGGTGGTGGCTGTGGGGATCGATCCAGAGACCTTCTGATTACCAGTTATGTGCTTTAGTCCACTACACCACCACCACTCAGCAGTTATTGAGGTAGCAGCCAGTTATAAAGTGACAATAATTAACGTGCAACTCAGGACACATGTGTGTGTGTCAGTCCAGTCTCTGAGTATTGAAGAGTCTGATGGCTTGGGGGAAGAAGCTGTTACACAGTCTGGCCGTGAGGGCCCGAATGCTTCGGTACCTCTTGCCAGATGGCAGGAGGGTAAAGAGTTTGTGTGAGGGGTGTGTGGGGACATCCACAATGCTGGTTGCTTTGCGGATGCAGTGATTTTTGTAAATGTATTTGATGGAGGAAAGAGAGACCCCGATGATTTTCTCAGCTGTCCTCACTATCCTCTGCAGGACTTTGTGGTCCGAAACGGTGCAAGTCCCAAACCAGGCAGTGATGCAGCTGCTCAGGATGCTCTCAATAGTCCCTCTATAGAATGTAGTGAGGATGGGGGGTGGGAGATGTGCTTTCCTCAGCCTTCGAAGAAAGTAGAGACACTGCTGGGCTTACATGGCAATAGAGCTGGAGTTGAGGGACCATGTGAGGTTCTCCACCAGGTGAACACCAAGGAATTTGGTTCTCTTGATGATCTCCACAGAGGAGCCTTCGATGTTCAGCGGAGAGCGGTCACTCTGTGCTCTCCTAAAGTCAACAACCATCTCTTTTGTTTTGTCCACATTCAGAGACAGGTTGTTGGCTCTACACCAGTCAGTTAGCCGCTGCACCTCCTCTCTGTATTCTGACTCCTCGTTCTTGCTGATGAGACCCGCCACGGTCGTGTCATCGGCTGAACTTGATGATGTGATTCGAGCTGTGCATTGCTGCACAGTTGTGAGTCAGCAGAGTGAACAGCAGTGGACTGCTGAGGTCTCCCAGTCAAGAAGTCCCGGATCCAGTTGCAGAGGGAGGTGTCCAGGCCCAGCAGGTTTAGCTTTCCAATCAGGTGCTGAGGAATGATTGAATGTTGAATGCTGATCTGAAGTCTATGAACAGCATTCGAACGTATGAGTCCTTTTTATCTAGGTGGGTGAGGGCCAGATTGGAGGGCGGTGGCGTCGTCTGTTGAATGGTTGGGATGATACGCAAACTGCAGTGGGTCTAGTGAGGGGGGCAACTGGGTCTTAATGTGCCTCATGACGAGCCTCTCGAAGTGTGAGTGCGACAGGACGGTAGTCGTTGAGACAGGACACTGAAAACTTCTCTGGCATGGGGACGATGGTGGTGGCCTTGAAGCACATTGGAATGATGGCGCTGCTCAGAGAGATGTTGAAGATGTCGGTAAGAACATCTGCCAGCTGGTCTGCACATCCTCTGAGCACCCTGCCAGGAATGTTGTCTGGTCCAGCAGCCTTCCGTGGGTTGACTCTTTATAGAGTTTTCCTCACATCAGCTGTCGTAAGTCTTCAGCCTTATCGCCTTCTCTGAAGCTAGAGTCTCAGGTCCTCAGCATCGCTAGATGATATGTTGCGTATATGTTTCTTTCATAATGCCTACACAATGTAGTTACAAATATGTAATTTTGTTGTTTGACAGCTTGAATGAAAGACCTTTTCAAGGGGGACTCGCTGCCGTCCACCGGGGGAGGAGCGAGCTGGCATCTGCCAGAGGGTGGAGGAGCAGTTGAGGACTGGGCGACAGCATGTCCTTCTCCCTCTCTCTCTCTCTCTGTCTCCCCAACTCACTCTTTCCCTCCACTCTTCTCTCCCAGGGCTCCAAAAGGCAGGGAAGAAAGTTCCGGTATGGCCGGAAATGTAACCGGGGTCAGGTGATGGAGGAGTGACGAGGAGGAAGGGTGGGGCCGGGCCATGAGCACACACGGCCGGCCCTGGATCATGCTAACCAGCCGAGAGGGGGATAAAGACAAGCCAGAGTCCCAGTTGGAGAGAGAGAGAGAGAGAGACACACACACACGTTGCTGCGTTGCATGTGTGTCTGTGTTTGTCAAGTTAATTTCAGTTCACTTATATCATTAAACCTTTATGTTGACTGTTCAGCTGGTTCCCGCCTCCTCCTTGCCCTTCCTTGAACTGTTACAGTGATTATTTGTTATTAATAAGATTAATTTATCGGCATGTCATTTAATTAATTAGAGTACATTTTTAATCGAATGACTGTCCTAGTTACTATTTACACTGGGTTGCTATTTTAGCATCTGCCATAAGTATACAATATATACACAAATGTACATTAAAACTTGTCTAGTCTGTTTAGACCAGCGTTTCTCAACGGGGGCGGTACCGCCCCCTAGGGGGCGTTTGGACAGTGTTGGGGGCGGTGTGAACGAGGCAGCAGAGAGGGGGGCGCTCAGGCACAAATGGGGGGCGTTACTCAGAGGTACGCAACAGGCGGCCTGCGCAAAAATCTTTTCAGCTCTTCTCCTTAGCCTATGTCTTCGTCTTGCTCGGATTACTACTGCCACTTCACCAGGAGGATATGCCAGGAGAGCCGCTTCCTAAGTTACACATGCTTTTAAGAGGCGGAGAATTTTCAGCGCAAAATAGAGGCGCGCTTTCACCGGCTTTTTCTGTACATAACGCGGAATACATAATTAGGCGCATAATTAGTGCTCAGGGCTCACACTAATGACCGTAATTAATAAAAAAAAGTGGCTGTTTTTGACGTCGTTTTTCTTCGGTTCAGTTCAGGTGGCCGAGCTGTTGTCGTTTTTGTTCGTCATTTGAAATCAAATGACCGTTTGTAGGCTATTCAAATTTGAAGCCTAGTATATATTGCCTAATTGAGTGCGCGAACGACCGCTGCTTTTTCATTGGCCATTTAGGTTAGTTACGTTATTGTTCACGTGATTGGTTCATCTTAAAAAAATTTGTGTGTGAGCCTGAATTTGTTTGAATTTCTAAATACATTTGCAATACCTTTCAAACAATCCATGTGTTCTCTTACGAGAGGTTCTCTCGTATTGCGTAAGCTAGCTTACGCTACGGGAAAGATTCATCTTTTCTGAGATATTGAAGCCAAAAAATTATCCTTAATTTTTGTATCCATTGTCAACGCAGTGCGGCAGCTGCAGACCTTGAGCGAGCTAGCTAGCGAGCTCATAGGTTGCTCTGCGGCAACTGCTGCAGCCTATAGACGAGCTTGGGCTGAACTCACGATCCAATGAGAGGCGTCCGCGCGCCACTGCATCAAAGCCCGCCAAAATGGGCGTGACTAGAGTGCATATAAGCGTAGTTCGTAGGCTGGAACCCTGATTTTCATCTCTTCAGCTGAAGCTCTCCGCGATCGCTGACCTGGAAGCCGCTCGCCGCTCGAGGGGCATCTAGCAAGCGTGGACAGCGCTAGAAGAAGCCGGCCGCCTCAGCCACCTTCAGCCATCCTGCGAAGCTACGCCATCCGACGACGTATCCTTTTATTCAGCAAGCTAGTTCTCACGTAACTATTCACAAAAGAGTACGAAGCGCCTTTTTCAAGATGCCTCGCCCACTTGCGCCTCATGTCGCGCTCTTCTCAGCACAGGAGACCGCCACATCATCTGGCGCCTCTGCCTGGGACTGGGGCATGCAGAGCTCGCCTCACTGAGGGCGGATGCGATTTCTGCGAGGAGCTACCGATGTCGACCCCGCGGGCTCGACTCGGCCGTCAAAGCAGAAACCGCCGCCGCTTTACCCTCAGCCACAGCAGGAAGAAGCGCCGCCACAAAGGCTGCCGGAAACTGTGGTTGAAGCGACTGCCTCGCCGAGCCTCTCCTCGAAAGCATCGCCACCCTCCCCGCCTCGGACGCCGCGAGTTGCCGCCGAGCGGCCGCGACTGCTGCCATCTCGGATGACGGCGGAGGATAAGGGCCGCTGTTCCATCATGGCTTCGACAGCGAGGAGTGGACAGGCTCCCAAGCCTCCTCCTCAGCCCAGGAATCCAGCAGGACCCGCGCCGAGTCGAGCGGGAGTTAACACGCCTCACACAGGCCGCCGACCGCCTCGGCTCGAGTGGTCACCGCCCCTGAGCAGGCACCCAACAGACTCGACGGCTGCTTTCTTCAAAGCCATCGCCGCTTACACCCGCTGCCCGGCCGCTCCCTTCCTGCCGGAATTACATACGGAGCTTGCAAAGTCGTGGAACGCCCTTTTTCAGCCAGGACCCGCTCACACGCCTCCACCTCTCTCGGCCGGTGGACGGGCGCCACTGAGAGAGGCTACTCCTCCATCCCCCGGTCGAGGACTCGGTAGCAGCACACCTTGTCCGCCTCCGCGAGATGGCGCTCCAAGCCTGTGCTCCCGCTCTAAGGCCTGCAGAGCTGACTTCCGCCTATGTTGGCCGCTGCTTATTCCGCCGCCAAGCCGCGATCTGCTCTGCACTCAATGGCCGCTTTACAGATCCTACAAGCAGACCTTCTTCGGGAGTGGGATGAGAAAGGCAGGCACCCAGAGGCTGTTACTGATCTACGGCGCGACAGACCTCGCCTTCGGCTACCAAAGCTGCAGCCCAAGCTCTAGGGAAGTGCATGGCCTCGCTGACTGTGACCGAGAGACACTTATGGCTAACACTAGCCGACATGGGAGAAGCAGAGCGCTCCACGCTCTCAACGCACCGCCTCTCCAACCGGTCTCTTCGGCTCGCGGTGAGTGGCATTGTTGACCGCTTCTCAGAAGTCCAGAAAGCCACCCAAGCCATGAACCTCTTCCTGCCGCGTCGCGCTTAGCTCCTCTGCAGGCCGCTCACGTGATCAGCCTCCTGCACGCAGCCTCTTCACAGCCCCAGTTCAACCATCTCAGACTTCTCAGCGCCGACAGGGCGGCCGCCTCGATCGCGCTCAGACAGCCGCCGCGAGACCGCCGCTCGCTGGCCTCGATCTAAGGTAACGCTGAAACCCGAGCAGCCGAAGTCTTCCTAACTGTGTTGAACAAACGACGGCTCAGTCCCGCCGTGGCCGGACCACCGTCAAAGCTTTGCCCCTGTCAGTCCCCTTCTCTCAGGCTACTACAGTGGTGAATTTAGCAGCCAACAAGCCGGTGACACTGCCCGCTTGCCTGCACTCAAACACCGCTTTCACGGCTAACCCAAATAAATCTTGTAAAGAGCAAACATGTCTTATGTGTAGAAAAAGTGCCCACAACCCAGTGTTCGCCCCTACACACAAGCATAACACATCCCGTGCTCCCTATCAGAGCATCGCCTCATAAAGCGGTTACGAACCGCCGAAGCGCTAGAGTCAATAAATGCGCTCCACAAATGCGCGCGCTACGCCCATTCTCTGCCCGCTCTGTTACACGGCCAGCAACCATTCCTCTGTGTGTAAGTCCCGCTCTGACTATGCTTGCGATCACGTAACAGATGTGACTCTTTCCCCATTCATTCCAATCGGAAGTCACTCACAAAACAGCCTGTTCATGCTGTCTGCGAGCAATCATGCATGAACACACTAAACGCGCTCACACATTTTGTTCAGCTCTGTGTGCGGCAATCAGAGCGAATTGGCCATTCACCCTCTAGCGCTACGCTTCAAAGCGTGGGAAGCTATTCCAGGGATATCCAAGTGGGTGTTAAGCACAATACAACAGGGCTATTTGCTACAGTTCGATCGCCGCCCCTCGCTTCAGAGCGCGCTCGAAACCACTGTGAACACGGAAGCAGCGTGCTTGCTTCGCTCAGAAATAGCAAGCCTTCTGTGCAAAAGGGCCATAGAAAAGTGCCACCCTCTCTGAGCGTAGTCGGGCTTTACAGCCGTTATTTTCTTGTTCCCAAGAAAGACGGCGGCCTCAGACCCATATTAGATCTCAGGGTTTTGAACAAGGTGCTTGCAAAAAGACCGCTCAAAATGCTTACAATCAGGAAACTCCTCGCGCATGTGCGCCAGGGGACTGGTTTATTTCTCTCGATCTGAAAGATGCATACTTTCAGATTCAGATAAATCCCCGTCACAGGCCATTCTTGAGATTCGCCTCGACGGCCAGGTTTATCAATACACCGCCCTTCCGCTCGCCTGTCCTTAGCACCTCGTACTTTCACGAAGTGCATGGATGCGGCGCCGCACTCCTCGCGGAGTCAGGGTTTGCGAATTCTGAACTATTTGGACGACTGGCTGATTATGGCTCAGTCACATATGGAGCTTCTGTCTCACAGAGCAGTTCTCCTCAGCCATCTGAACAGTTTGGGTCTTGCAGTCAATTGGACCAAGAGCTCACTACAGCCCAGTCAGACCATTTCCTTCCTGGGAATAGAACTAGACTCGCGGGCAATGACGGCTCGCTTATCTACACAGCGCACGACGCCGTGTTCAGCTTGACTAGCCGCATCTTTTCAGATGAACAGCCTCACGCTCTGAAGAAATTCCAGAGAGTGCTAGGTTACATGGCCTCAGCCGCAGCAGTACTTCAGCTGGGTTTACTGCACATGCGCTCGCTTCAGCATTGGCTAAACACCGCGCTCGCCGGGCTTGGGCCACAGGCCGCCAGCCCATCAAGGTGACTCAGACCTGCATATCAGCTCTGCAGCCCTGGACAGTGGCCGAATGGTATCAGCGGGAGTGACAATGGGAGCTGTATCTCGCCGAAAGTCATCTCGACAGACGCCGCCCAACACGGGTTGGGGCGCGGTCCGCGAGGGCTCTCCGGTTTTCGCCTATGGTCAGTTCAGGAAAAGCTCCTTCACATAAATTGTCTGGAAATGATAGCGGTCGAGTACGCCGCGGCGCTTTCTCCCGTCATTCAGGGTCACCACGCCCTGGTCCGCTCGACAACAGATCTGTGGTATCCTACCTAAACCGCCAGGGCGTGTCAGATCCAGGAACCTCTTCCATCTGACAAAACGCATACTGAGTTGGTCCCAGTGCCACCTGCGCCGCTGAGGGCGACGCACGTGCCAGGCCACCTGAACGACGGCCCGGACAGACTGTCCAGAGACAATATTCCCCAGGGGAATGGTCCCTGCACGCCAAACAGTCCAGACGCTATGGCACATATTCGGCAGAGCAGAGATAGACCTCTTTGCGCCCAAAGAGAACTCTCACTGCCCAATATTTTTCTCGAAGCGAGGACGCCGCTGGCCCAGGACTGGCCCAGACGCCCGCTTTACGCCTTCCCTCCCGCCTCGCTATTGCCACAGGTAATGCAGAGGATCAGGGAAACGCGCCACTCGGTGCTCCTCATAGCCCCGCTGGGGAGAATCAGACATGGTTCCCGGAGCTTACGCAGCTGTCACTGACAGCGCCGTGGCCCATCCCAGTGAGAGCAGATCTCCTCTCTCAAGCTCGCGGCACAATCTGGCATCCCCACCCAGAGCGCTGGGCTGCATGCGTGGTGATCAACGACTACCCGCCGCTCTGCCAGAAGGAGTAATAAACACCATCATACACGCTAGAGCCCCTTCCACGAGAAGACTCTATGCGCCAAAATGGTCTGTGTTCTCAAAATGGTGCACCGACAGAGACCTGGACCCACGGACATGTGGGGTGTCGCCGCTGCTCAGATTTCTACAAGAGCTGCTGGATAAGGGCAGATCCCCATCCACGCTCAAAGTGTAGTGGCGGCCGCTGCGGCGTTCGCTGAACCCCTGCACGGCCAGTCATGGGGTAAAAACGAGCTGGTCATCCGCTTCCTCAGGGAGCTAGAAGGATGAACCCCCGCGCTCCATCGGTTCCTATCTGGGATCTTTCTATAGTTCTCGAAACTATGAAAGCCCCCTTTCGAACCACTTCAATCCGTGGATTTGAAATACCTTTCACTCAAAACCGCTTTTCTGACTGCCCTGTCATCAGTCAAACGTGTGGGAGACCTTCACGCGCTGTCTGTCAGCGCCATGCGGTCTTGAGTTTGGACCAAGTGACTCCAAGGTCATTTTAAAGCCTAGACACGGCTATGTTCCCAAGGTGATCGGTACTCCTTTCAGAGCACAGGTCATTTCCTATCGGCGCTGCCAGCACCGGATAGCTGAACGCGACGCCAATCTCCTTTGCCCGGTCAGAGCACTGAGATTGTATACTGCGCGCCCGCTGCTTTCAGATGCTCCGAGCAGCTTTTCGCTTCGCTCGAGGGCGCACCAAAGGTCTCGCCACTCGAAACAGACACTATCTAGATGGATAGTGGACGCTATTGCTGCTGCATACGCGTCAAAGACTCTGCCATGCCCGTTGGGCATTAGGGCTCACTCCACTAGAGGCATGGCATCCTCGTGGGCATGGTCCAGCTGAATTTCCATTCACGACATATGTGTGGCAGCGGGATGGACTTCCCTCCACCTTTGTCAGATTTTACAATATGGAACTGCCCGCTCTGCAGGCAAAACTACTAGCGGTTTAATCACGCTACAGCTCCCCTGGTGAGCTGCACTGATGGGACACATTCCACACAGACCGCACCGCCGCTCTGTCGCTCCCGTCCTACTATGTGCTTATGTATTACACAATCAATGACCCGCATTCTTGCCGGCCAAATATTATTTCCCCACTCATAAGGGCTCCCCGGTCCCCCTTAATTCCCTGGGGCTCATACAGTGGATGCTTGGCGACACGGCGCTGACAATGGGTTCCCGTAGCGTAAGCTAGCTTACGCAATACGAGAGAACCTCTCGTAAGAGAACGTGATCGGTTACCTAACGTAACCTCGGTTCTCTCTAGATGAGGGAACGAGTATTGCGTAGCCGGCCGTGCTCGCGCCACGCAGCGACTTTTCGCTTCAGTCAATGAAAACCAGGGTTCCAGCCTACGAACTACGCTTATATGCACTCTAGTCACGCCCATTTTGGCGGGCTTTGATGCAGTGAGCGTCGGACGCCTCTCATTGGATGCGAGTTCGCCCAAGCTCGTCTATAGGCTGCAGCAGTTGCCGCAGAGCAACCTATGAGCTCGCTAGCTAGCTCGCTCAAGGTCTGCAGCCGTCGCGACTGCGCTGACAATGGATACAAAAATTAAGGATAATTTTTTGGCTTCAATATCTCAGAAAAGATGAATCTTTCCCGTAGCGTAAGCTAGCTTACGCAATACTCGTTCCCTCATCTAGAGAGAACCGAGGTTACGTTAGGTAACCGATACGTTTTTGCATTTTTTTCCAAACACAATATTACTCAACTTGAGGCTTTTACAATAAATAGTTTAAATACAATAAGAAACTTCTGTTTCAGTTTTTTTTTTTACAAAAACTCAGGCTTCAGGTATCAGTGTTGCAATTGTTTGGCTGTAATAGTATTTCTGAAGTGTTTTTGTTTTTTTTTTTGTTTTTTTTTTTAGGAGGGTCATGAAGAGGTCAGGAGGGCGTTTGTTCAAAAAAGGTTGAGAACCACTGGTTTAGACACTTTAAACATGATTTTAGCTAATTAATACATTTGTGTGATATATGTGAAGTCTCCCAGATTTTTGTGATTCATGCATTTCCTTTTGAAGCTGAAAACCGTTGCATGAACCTTCTCATAACATTCATAGCTCTTCTGGAATGAAGCTATGCAAACGTGTTAATGTTTAACATGCAAAATAATGGGTCAGAGCAAGGTCTGGTAGATTAACAAAGAAAAATGAAGTTTTCCATGTATGCAGATTTCAATGAAATCAAGACTGCAGCTCTGGCATGCATGCTTAGCAGAACTCTGTCTTTAACAACCTGGCTAGAGGCATTAGTATTCAAAATAAAAAAATGAACTAAAATGCTATTTAGTTTGTCTTTGGACAACTGGAGTTGATGTAATGCTCTATAAAGCATTTCAAGTAACCTGGCGAATGTTGTATGGCTCAAGTGAAGGTTTTTGGAAGCACATTTTAGATCTATCAAAATAGGAATCAACCAATTTCAAACAGACAAACTAACCAACAGTAAATGATGTTGAAAATAAGACATCATTTACATCCTTTTTGGACACTTAGTTTCTTTTTTTTTTTAGGTTGTTTATGGTTGCTAAGATGCATTAATACAGTTCCCCTTCTGTCACTCACTCGACATTGTGTCGAATGAAGTGACACAAGGGGTCTTTCTTGAGAGCCTTGTGTACCTCTGAACTTGAGAGGTGCCGATGAGAAATTGGCAGACAGAATTTGCATGTCCTGCCCCCGGACATACGGGTATAAAGGGAAGCCGAGCGGTTCTGCAGCAGTCTAACTACTGTTCCACTCACCTTTGTCAGAGCATTGCTGTTGGATCTACATTGCGTTACCAGCGGCTTTCTCCCTCTCTGCATGCTGTGCAGTCCACGCACCTGGGTGCTTCGACAGCGCTTCTGTAGAAGAGTGTATAGCTCTAAAAGTCAAGAATCTTTCCCCTCTAAAAGAGAGTATTTTCATTCACAAAATAGCAATACACAGCAGGCATTGGACATCCTTTTCAGGATGCATCTTTTTAAAGATGACTTTCCGCCCATGTGTAGTTCCTGGATGCGGCTGTTTTCTCTCTGCTTATAAGTATTGCCTCGCAAGTCTGGACTGCGATCACACAGAGGCAGCATTTATGAATGGTTTATGTTCTCATTGCACTGGACAAGCTGTCTCCGACCTGCATGCCATGGCACTCCTGAGAGTCCACCAAGCCAAGGCACTTAAAGATGTGCACTTGGGTAGTCCTGACCCCGATGTGCTGAAGGAACTGCACTCTGCCACTGACTTCACTCTCAGAGCCATGAAGGTCACAGCACGGGTACTCAGGCAGGCGTCACCTATGGCTGAACATGGTCGAGATGCGCGATGTTGACAAGGCTCACTTTCTCAACGCCCCCGTCTCCCTGCTTGGCCACTTCGGCGACACCATTGATGACTTCACCCAGCAGTCATCGGTGGTAAGGAGGCAGACGGAAGTGATCTTGCACATCATAACGTGGCACCGCCCCAGGACCCGGAAGGCTCCTAAGCACTCCTGAGACGGAAGACCCAGGGAGTCAGACGTTCCCTCTGGAGCTGGTACCAAGACCACTCCGTCCCCCGGTGGAGGGCCGGCAGGAAAATCCTTATTTTCCCACATTCTCACGCACCACGGCACCAAAAACCACAGTCCCAGTTCCCCGGATGCGTTACTTCGCCTCCGGACCCGCGACTGTCCATTCCCGGCGGGCCGGCACTGACAAGTTCTGAGGACGTCTTCACAGGACCTCCTCCTCAGTCTCTAATCCGCCCCCGGCCAGGTGCCACGGAGCAAGGTAAGTGATTTGAGTCTTTTCTCAGCACCCAAGTCTCGGGATGTGCTTTTGCTTCCTGACGTGTTATTACCTGCGTCCCCCGCTGTGAAGCCCCACCCGGTACGTTAAAATACGATCAGCCCCTTAGTGCCCCTCGTACGGAGCTTGGACGCATGGCTTTCGCTGTCCAACACGTCACGCTGGTTGACCAGGACCATCTGACTCGGCTACGAGATTCAATTCGCCAGGCTCCCGCCTCATTTCAGCAGTATTCGCTCCACTTCAATGTGCGGTCTATACAGCCCTTACTTCATTGTAGCCAAAAAAGGCAGTGGGTTGCAGCCAATCTTGGACTTGCGAGTTCTCAACCGAACTTTACACAAACTCCCGTTCAAAATGCTCACGCAGAAATAGATTTTAATCTGCGTTCGGCATCAGATTGGTTTGCAGCGGTAGACCTGAAGGACGCGTACTTCCACGACTCCATTCTGCCTAGACATTGACCATTCCTACGGTTCGTGTTCAACGGCCAGGTGTTTCAGTACAAAGTCCTCCCCTTTGCTTTCTTCGCTGGATCTACTTTGCGTTACGACAGACGCACGCCCGCTTCCCTTTATACCTGTATGCCCAGTGGTAGGACATGCAAATTCTGTCTGCCAATTTCTCATTGGCCTTTTCTCAAGTTCATAGGTATGCGAGGCTCTCAAGAAAGACCCCTTGTGTCACTACATTCGACACGACATCTCGTTCCCTCCATCAGGGAATGGAGGTTACAACAGTAACCATGACGTTTTTCACCATGTGTTTTTCTGAGTAGTTTACAATTGAGTATTTTACAATTGCAATCTCATGCAATCAGAATTTAGAGTCTAAACTATCCATTTTATAACAGCATATATAGTACAATATTTAACTCAATTCATAAAAGTCATCCACTTTTCAAAGTGAGAAAACACTGAGGTGGTTCTTGGCTCTGGGTGCGAGTGATTGGGTTGCATTAATAAAGTATTGTGAGGGACAGTTTGTATTTATGAGTGTCACTGGACTGTGGAAAGGCGCTTGTGCCATCTATAAATGTATAAAATATATGGCTTCATGTGATTTTATGAATGGCAGAGAGCAGCTGTATGTTCCTTAGCTTGAGTGGCTGAGCATCCCGTAAAATAACCCTAAGTGCTCCATAAAGGAGAACGATGTAATAAGTCATGTGTTTGAGCAGAAATTTAAGAGACAGAGTGAATAATGTTTTAACTCTCTTTACATGACTATATTGATATTTTACCCAGTTTTGGTGACTCGGTAATAAAAGCTGTACATAATTTATTCATTTATTAAAAAAATATGCTGATTTCTCCATGTAAAGCCTATACAGACCAAGTTTGAATTTTGGCATTATTTTTAAACGTAGCAATGCATCTCTATGTACCTTGAAATTGCAATGATCCGGGGTCTTTTTAAGCATCTTACGAAAATCGAGAGTTCAGGCAAATTTGCCACTGATAATTTTTACATGCAAATGAGCTTTGCGGCAAACTTGCAGCATATTTTCCATTGTTGCCAAAGTTTTGCCGGAGGTTCACCACTACCGGTGAAGAGCTGCACACTTCTGGCAAACATTTGTGGCTAATCAGAATCTTATTTTCATGTGAAAATAACGAGTGGAAAATTTGCTTTGATTTTCTGTAAGGGAAAGGATTACTTTTTTGTTCTGTTCATGTGACAAGAGAAAAAAACACCTAAACAAGACTTTTTGTGCTTTTTGTGTGTCTGGAATCAACATTCAGATGGTCCTAAAGCTACTGATTGCTGATCTCCAACTAAAAGTAATTCTAAAAAAACAAAAAAACAGAACAGCAACAAACAGAAATGGGAATGTTAACAATAGGCCTACAAGTGCTATATTACAGCAGCAATATAACACAGATTTTTTCTCATTTATTTGCTCCCTGCAATACAGGCGACATGTATAATAAGTAATATGTAGCCTACCTAAATTTCAACATGTTTTCTTTGAACAAATTTTTTATGCTACAATTAATTTAATAAATACATATGAATCCACAAATGACATTACTTTTGTTTATTTATGTATGCACAATTAGCATTTTGGCTGTGTAATCGCAGAACAATACAGACACCAACGCATAACTATAAATGCAAAACAACTCGTTGGCCACTATGAGGAGCCTACATATAGGGTCGATGCAGAAGCATAAATCAGCCTTAATTGCCATTTTACAAGGTTTTAGAACAGAGACGTTGTCTCAGAAAAGCATACCATGCAGCAATGTCACTGCCTACGTCACAATCAGAAGTGGTGACAAAAAGACTGCTGTGAACCGTAAACCAAACATGTAGTTAGGTGACCCAACAATGCTCAGCAATTTAGCTGTTACCATTAAATTGTTTGGTTAAGGTAAATGAAATGTCGTGCTGCACAATTGGCTGTCAAAATTGCAATGGCAAAAACCATAAGCTTCACTTTTAATGGATTCTGTCAACAGACCGAGGGGATCATTTCCAACTCACGCCTTTGCAGCAAACATTTTATTACAGGTATGTTATTAACTTTAATTAACATTAATATAATAGTATATCTAAGAATATTTCTGTGTTTATGATGGTTTGTGTCGTACTTTCATTTAATCGATCTAGTTGTGTTACTAGCAATAGTGTACCCAAACCTAGCTAGCTTTGAACCTGAAGGCTAATTTTATTATATATTATCTTTTGAGATATTTAGAGTAGTTATATAGCACTAGCTGTCCAATCTGTCAAATCTAACACAACAGTTTGCTGGCTTTCTGCCACCACTTACTCTGCATGCGCTGCAATGGTTGTTCACAATGGGATTGGTCTATAATAAGTATAGAGACAACATCCTGTAGTGTAATGAATCCACTATTCAGTGTCAATATGTTATGCATCTGTTATCAGGAATTGATTATAACAATATATCTTTGAAACATCACTCATTCATATTAGGGGAAAATTAAACACTGACAACACATTGAACCTTTCTGTGGAAACAATGTATTAACACGCCAAAGTGTAAAAATGACTCACTCAGTTCTTTCTCTGTTCCTCTAACAATAATACATCTCACGCAACACTGGATATTGTAGTATATGCAGTGAGTGGTTCAGTCTAGGCCCCACCCACACATGTATGTAGTTGGTACACTCCACCGTAAGAGTGTATATGTTCTTTTAACTGTGTGTACTTGAGAACACAAGGCCACACGGTAAAGATGTCAAGCATGACAACAGCACTGAAATTAAGTTGTTATTCACTGATAATCTTCCTTTCCCTCTTTTTTGTTGCTACACACGAGATAATTTATGTCGTTTTTTTTGTCACAAACCTAGTTTCCATCCACTTTTTGTGCTGTTTTGACATTGACAAGTGAAAATGCGTAATTGTTTTTGCAAAATTTGCCATGTTATTCCTGTTTCCATTTAAATGGCCTTTTATCGATAAAAATGGTGTCCATGATGACACCAGGACCAGGGCTGGGAGAGTTTGGACGAGATGATAGGCTGCCAGACCCCCCCGGGCCGATGAGATGAGTTGCCGGGGGAGAAGTTCACATGTTGCGGCTTACGGGCTAGAAGCCGGGCTGCCTTCCCCTCTTGCCTGGGAAGTCAGGCCGCCAAGGATGCAACCGCCCTCGCGCTGGAAGTATAAACTACTTTCGCAGAAGTATAAACAAGTGAAAAAATACATGTATACACAAAATACACTTATATTCAAGATACATTCAATTAAATTCTCTCATATTTTCTGAATAGTCGAATAATCGTTAGATTAGTCGATTATACAAATAATCGTTAGTTGCTGCCCTAACTTCGAGGATGATACTTTATTATCTCCGTTATTTTTATTATTAAGTCCAATAAATGCCTCTCCGAGGCTTGACGCCACACCCACTGGGTCTGTCTCTTGCTCACCCCGCCATACAGGGTTTACATATATGATACATTCCTGATATTCAATAGGCAATTTTGAACAATCATCTAATCTAAAGAATCACCATCACAAATGCATTATGTCCCACATATTTGTCCAGCAACTTTTTATGACCGACTGAACTTGATTGTCGTCTAAAATTAATTTTAGCATCATAATGCAATTTACATTTTCTGAAGAAGCTCAGCAAATGCAATCTGAGGTAAAGAGGGTTAGATTTAAAAGTTTTAAAATGTTCAAAAGCTGGTTTTCTGAAAGTGAACTCAGCATATGGGTTTGGAACAACATGAGGGTGAGTGAATAATGACATAAGATTTATTTCTGGGTGAACTATTCCTTTAACAGATATACCTCACAATGAGGTGAGTTTGGTAAGTATCATGTTGACATTCTGATGATGTAATTTTATCTTGTTTCCATTTTTTGAAGAGAATGTCTTTTGATTATCAGCTGATAAGTAAAATTCACCCGCTGGAAAGTCTAGAAAAAACAGCGGCTTGCATAAAACAAAATGGAGGCCAGTGGCATTTCCTAACATCCCTGACAGGGCTTCATCATGAAGATTCACAAAATCTAGGCTAATTGCTGACAAATTGCCACTTCAAATCAAGCGAACCAGACAGGAGTCTTGACAGGCTTCACTGGCTCTTCATTGGAGGGGGATATAGGCACCAGCAGTAAGTAGTCAGGTAAGACATATCTCTGAGTTAACTAGCCAATTAAAAACAAACACCTGCACTAATGAGTGTGTTAGCGAGTGGTGTGTGTGTGTGTGTGTGTGTGTGTGTGTGTGTGTGTGTGTGTGTGTGTGTGTGTGTGTGTGTGTGTGTGTGTGTGTGTGAGCGTGTATTTATCACTTTGTGGGGACCAAATGTCCCCATAAGGATAGTAAAACCCGAAATTTTTGACCTTGTGGGGACATTTTGTCGGTCCCCATGAGGAAAACAGCTTATAAATCATACTAAATTATGTTTTTTGAAAATGTAAAAATGCAGAAAGTTTTCTGTGAGGGTTAGGTTTAGGGGTAGGGTTAGGTTTAGGGGATAGAATATAAAGTTTGTACAGTATAAAAACCATTATGTCTATGGAAAGTCCCCATAAAACATGGAAACACAACATGTGTGTGTGTGTGTGTGTGTGTTTGCAATGTGTGGGGCTCTGGGGAGAAGGCCAGAGGGTGCCAGACAAGTGCTTTAAAATGTTCCTCCATACACTTTCTGTAAATATACTCAATCCTGTCAGAACAGGGCAAGGCAATCTGGAGAGCATTGTGATGTTGAAAAATATTTTTTAAGGGGTTGAATTTGTTGACAGATTCACCAGGGCTGTTTGTTTCAGAATACATACTGGCAAGAATTTAGATTAGACTTTATTCTTTTTAATAGATAAAGGAATAAATGTAGATCAAATTTAGGTTATCTGAAAATTGCCCAGTGGATAGACATTAGGCTAAAGGTGTGGTCACACCTTTTAAAGTCACACTTTAAGCTTGTAAAATGACTTGGCAACACATGAATTTGGGCAACATTATGTCAATCTATGGCTTTTTTGAACGCTCTAATAATTAATAAATAATACATTGTAATTAGGGATGTCCTGATTCCCTTTTTTGGAGAACAAGTACGAATACCGATACTTCCAATTCAGTACTCGCCGATACAATACCTCTTCTTTTTTTATTTTTTTATTTTTATTCCAAATCTACAGTTTATTTCAATTTTATAATCAAAATTGTGTCTGAATACATGAATTACTGAAAACTAATAGAGCAATAAAAAATAGAACGGTTATTTTTTAATGAAGTGCTTTTATACAGAATCCCCCTCACAACCCAAAATACAACATTAGAGATATTTTTATCAAATAAATTGCTGCATAACGGAGCATATCAGATGTGATACATTGCTTAAACATAAAATGATTATTATAGATCTATTATTATAAGTTGTAGTAGTAGTATTACAGTGAATATGACATAACTGTGATATGTCTTTTATTTTGGAGTGAAGCCCTTTCTGTTTCTGTGTGTTTTTGGCGGTAGCTTCTCCTGGTTGCTACATGACTCAGTGTGCAGTTCATTCAGAATAGTGATGGGAAGATCAGATCATTTTACTGAATTGGATCTTTGAGTCTCGTTTAGCAAAATGAACAAATCTTTATTCAAGTCATTTCGTTCATATGAGCAGAATGACATTAAAATATTACATTTTCAATAGCTAAATCTCCCTAACACATCTACTTATGCAAACTTTGATTACAGTCCCAATAAGGAAAAAATTATAATGCATCCAAGGACAAATTATGAGAAACAGAAAGATTAGTTCAACTCTGGAATTGAATCTTCTTGTCCGAGTCATTCATTCTTTTGTCACAGCGTATACGTTTGTCATGTGACAAAAGAATGAACGACTTGGACCAAAAGAGTTGAAAGGTGAAATAATAATTTCCGTTTCCTGTAAAGCACCTATGCAGTTTGCACGTAACAAACGAACGGAGGTTGCTAAATGCGCATGCGCGGTCAACACAAAATAAAGGAATCACTCTCTGAGACTACTCGTTCTTCTGAGTCACATAAAAGATTAGTTCAAAATTAACAAATCGTTTATGAACAACCCATCACTAATTCAGAAGCGATCATCCCTATTCTCTGTTCCCTACCATTGTGAGAGTTTTGGAGGGCTGAAATTTGTGTGGCTCTAAAATAACATTCATTCAGAAATCACTTTATAAATCATTTTTATTGGAAATGCAGTTTGACATGATCTTACAGCATGACTATCATAATTATTCTCCCTTTGAAGAGCCATTTAGAGGCTGATACTGTTTGGATTGCAGGGACTGTGTGATTAATTTACAGAAAAATGCTATTTAATGAAATATGTAGTCTGTATGTGCTGCACACTACATAGTGAATTAGCGCTCTGCTGGCTGTCATTGCTTACAAACAGAGCATGCGTGATGTTTATGATGTGCTATCAGTGTATGAGAGGCCGGCTTCACACGTTCACATTTAAAGCATGCAGCACATGCAAACTATATGTTTATTTCATTAAATCGCAGCCTTTGCAGTTTAATAATCATACTAGTGCAAACCGTTTGTGCAATGACATTAGTATGCCAGATGGTATCGGGTTTTGGTATCTGAGCATTTATTACAAGCACGAGTACAAGTTCATGAGCACAGTATTAGACATCTTTAATCATAAAAAAACTAATAATAAAATACAGTATTTCATGTTAAAATATACTTTCTACTTTACTTTCATGCACTACTGTAAGCCATGCAGCATTAAAGTTTGTATTCTTTGTATTGAGCCAAGATATCAGCTCAAGGTTCTCCTATTGCAGCTTGATCTCATGAAAATGACGAGATTTAATAATTAAAACATTAAAGTAATATTTTGTGGCTCCTTGAACAAATCACAGCAATGCCAAGATGAAATTTCCACTGTGTGGCACTAAAAGCGAGTTCAGTATTTTCCCAAACACATGAGGTTTTTAAGGTAAATCCTCTATCGAGATTTAAATCAACAAAACCGACCTTCTACCATGTCCGGAGCAGGATTTAGCACTGAAGAGCAAATACTGTATATTCACCCGTTGTCTCTGTTGAACTTGAAAATATTCAAGGGAAAATGAAGGTTTGAAAACTGTGGCCTTAAAGGCAAAGCTAAGAGAGTGTGCTAATTGACACTGGTGTTTGTTGACAAGCGTCCGTACAGTGGGTATCTGCCAGCCAAAATTAATTCTTGCCATTTCTGAGGCCTCCGGTCTAGAGCTACTAGCATGAATATGACAACATAACCTTTTTAACTTGCCGTGGGTGTACGGACACAACTGAGGAAACTGTTTAGTAACTGTCATCTAAAACCAGATGGAACTAAAGCAAGAAACCATCAGAGAATACTCAAAGACAATTTTGAAATGTTCACGGTTTGAACTGAATCTCTTGATAGACTGAGGCTCAGGGAACTGCTAAAATGGACCAGCATAGAGGCTGGCCCAGCATACTTTGCTCTGAGAGCGTGGTGAAAGTTTAGACACTCTGAGTTGTGTGTGAGCCTCTCTGTGAAGAATTGAATGTGCTATCGGTGGCGTCTTTGATGAAATATCAAGGCCTCTCAGAGACTTCCTGGTCCCCTTCACAGGGGGTTTCTTCATTCATCAAAGATTTTCTGCTGCCACATGCCAAGACGCAAACTGTTATGGACATTTACCTGTAACACAGGAAGGGATGTGGAAAAAGGCACAGGAGGTTTTCATGGTAAACACCTTTGAACCACTGAGAAACGGTGAATGGAAGTCTAGCGTACACACTGCAGATCTGCGCGAAGCATGGGGATTGGATTGCCTTCAGGAATAATTTAACGCTTCTGGAATGTTTCACGTCCAACACATGGCCCAAAGTGGGAGTCCTTAGAGAGAAAGGTTTTTATTTCACGGCATGCGTGTGCTTTCTGATGTGTGTGTTTTCTGGTGCACTTCTTAATGTCTGTTTCCATTTGAGAAATTGTCCCTTTGCAAATGTTTAAGTGTAACTTTGACTTGAATCCAGCTAAATCTAATGTTCCTGTAGCTCAGCTGGTACAGTAGAGCATGGCGCTAACAACATCAAGGTCATGAGTTTGATTCCCAGGAAATGCATGCTGAAAAAACGATGACCTTAAGCACTGTAAATCACTTTAGATAAAGGTGTTTGCCATAAAAAATTAAGAAAATATTTCAGCTGAATAAGTAAATTCAAGTATTTGTTCATTTTGGGGTGTGATAAGGTTGGATGTGGTAATGTTTTTCATTGTGCTAGTTTAAGATAAAAGTTAAGGTAAAGAAAATTTACCTTAATCAGTCTGGGTTCCATACCCAGACTGATTGCTTAACCTGTACAAATGTAGAGACAACAACAACATAAGAGTGTGATTTAGCCATATATTTTAAAACATACCATGTGGTTTCTTTAAATGTTATAAAAATAGTAGCATTGTACTTCATTTTAAAGCCCCAATTAAACTATTTGCAATTAAATGTCACTGTATGGGTTCCCACTCTACTACAATATTCAATTGTATGAGGCAGTGGATTACCATCTGGTTTCCCGTTGGTCGCTGCTCATTTGGATTAAGTTAAATCTCAACAGTCACTGTGGCTTTTATCAGCAACAATGGGCAATTCACATTGAAACTGAATTAATTCAGGTTGTTTTGTCGCTGCAATTCAGTGTGAATAATAACTTCTGCTAAACTTAGCCTCTGAGATATACCACCCCTGATCCCTTCAACCACATGCGCTTACTCACAAAAACATATAAGCAAACCTAAAGTCAGCAACAGAGTTTATATATATATATATATATATATATATATATATATATATATATATATATATATATATATACACACACACACACACTGAACAGCCACAACATTAAAACCACCTGCCTAATATTGTGTAGGTCCCCCTCGTGCCACCAAAACAGTGCCAACCCACATCTCTGAATAGCATTCTGAGATTCTATACTTCTCACCGCAATTGTACAGAGTGGTTATCTGAATTACCATAGACTTTGTCAGTTTGAACCAGTCTGGTCATTCTCTGTTGATCTCTCTCATCAACAAGGTGTTTCTATCCACAGAACTGCCCCTCACTGGATGTTTTTTTTTTTGTTTGTTTGTTTATGGCACCAATCTGAGTAATTTATAGAGACTGTTTTGCAATTACAGAAATACTCAAACAAGGCCATCTGGCACCAACCAACATGCCATGATCCAAATCACTGAGATTCCCCATTCTGATGATTGATGTGAACATTACCTGAAGCTCCTGACCCACATCTGCATGATTATATGCACTTCACTGCTGCCACACGATTGGCTGATTAGATAATCACATGGATGATTGTTGGTGCCAGATGGGCTGGTTTGAGTATTTCTGTAACTACTGATATCCTGGGATTTCTAGAGACAACAGTCTCTAGAATTTACTCAGAATGGTCCCACAAAAAGTGGATGGAAACACTTTGTTGATGAGAGAGGTCAACAGAGATTGGCCAGACTGGTTCGAACTGACAAATTAGTAATTCAATTGGTAATTCAGATAACCACTCTGTACAATTGTGGTGAGAAGAATATCATGTCTGAATGTTATTCTGAGATACGGGTTGGTGCTGTTTTGGCAGCACGTGGGGGACCTACACAATATTAGGCAGGTGGTTTTAATGTTGTGGCTGATCTGTGTATATATTTAGTCATCATTTATGTCTTTTGACATTAATGGCCTTTAAATTGAGTCAATCTTATTCAGAATTTTAAATTTCTAAAAAACTTGATTTTGATTGGTCAATGGTGCCATCTAGCAGTGATCTTTCCTGCTTCTCGCATCACTGTGCGGTCCCTACAAGTAAGTTAATAATATTATTCCAACTCAAATAAATTGTTCATGTCCATTTATTGATTTATTTGGCAAGTAGTCTTAATAATAAGTAATAAGCTGGATCATGAGCATTCAGATGGACATTATTTACAAAATAAACACCAACAGAACTCTGACGCAACCGAAGGTGCAAATCAGCTGTTCAGCTATTTCTTTCTTCTCGCATAACTACATCATTTCAACACAAATACTTTTTTATGTCCATATATTTATTTGGTTAGTAGCCATATAAGAAGCTGGATAATGTACAGTCAACTGGTTTATTATCGCAAAATAAACCCCTTCAGGGTGATCTGCTTCGAAATCAGTGTCCTGATCACTCTGACGGGTTTATTTTGCAATTACAACATTATCATTTACATGTCATATTCATTCATTTACTCTGACCATAATGGAATTTAATTTTACTTAAAAGATTACATATTTTAGCAATAATGTCCAAAATGACAAAGCAAAAATGTCTCAAACTGTAACAGGCCTACACGTATTTTTTTAAATGTTTTGTTAATGAACGGGGTGTTCAAAAACTACAACTTCACTCACTTATATTTGGAATCTAGCTGAATATTATTTATAAATGTCCATTCGAGTTTATTATTATTATATGATGTTGAATTAATATGATTATTTTGAGGGCTTTTTTTTATATAATTATATATTTCTACCGTATTGACTTCACCTTAACCTAGTGCTTTTATTTTGACAAAACAATAATAGTGCACTTCATTACAAATCTGGTGAAATGCTTTCACCTTCTCCATTTCTGTGCTATTGCATTGTGTTTTCAGATTTCTTTAGTAACTTTAAGTGACTTCAAATGTTTGGAATTGTGCGACTGGGTGAACCTGCAGCACTTTTCCTTCACAATACACATGAACGGCTCCACAACTGCTAAAAACAGCATATCCATGCGTGAACACAGAACTGCGCGTCACCCCTTGAGTGTTTTGCCTTTAGGGTATTCCAAAAATTCTTTGCGCTTGTGAATACTGAGCCTAGTTTGCTCTTTCACACTCGCTCTGGTTAATTTTGTAGATTCAGCATAGAGCATTATTGTAGGTGCTGTTGATGCAATAGCTAACAGAGCTCCCACCCTTTACAAAAATTAAGAGTTCACTACAATTTTGCCACAAACTTGCAGGATATTGTCCGTTGTTGCTAAAGGTTTGCTGGAGGTTCACCAGTACCGGTGAACAGCTGCAAACTTCTGGCAAACATTTGCGGTGAATCACAAGCTCATTTGCATTTGCAGCAATTTTCTGGCAAGTTTGCAGCTAGTTTAGATTTTTTGTAAGGGAAGAAAAGAATCTCAACTATGATGAAATACTGTAACAATTCTCTAGAGGAAATGTACCCTACACAAATACATTTTACCTACTTATATGTAGGATGATGCCCAAGGAAACCCCTAAAGGTTGTTTACTATTCTCTCAACATGATCACATGTGAAGTCTGCATGTTGTTTATGACTCACTGACAAGCGACATCTCCAATCAGGCATTTGTTCCTCGGCTCAAACATATTTACCTTCACTTGTGGCATGACCGGACATACGTTGCGTCAGCAGCATGGGAGAACCGGGTTCACATCCGCGTTGAAACCAGTTAGTAATCATGTTTGCATAATCAGTGATGAGCGTGATTAGGAGGTTGCATTTTTCCCTCTTACATGACATTATTACTCCACTCATTGTTAGGTTTAGGTTTGGGGTTTGGGTTGGGGGATTCAATTTATAAAATATGCATTCCTCTTTACTGTAGTGCAGCCTGTTCATCTGAAAACAACTTGCTTTTGGCATACCTCCATGGACATTTCACCCCAAAAATGGAACTCACACGTGTTCATATGTTCAACAACACTTACTTTTGGCCACTGGGGCAGTGTTTCGAATTTAAGGAAGCACAGACCGAATTTGGCTAAATAAAAGTTAACCTTCTCTTTCAATTTCACTGGGAGATTAGTCTGGATTTCCACTTTTTCTTCTTTTTCTCTTTGAGAACATCAAGACATATTTGGTTTGCAACCACCCAGATAGCAAGAAGTCGGCGGTCCGCTGGCGGTGCCTTCCTACCGCCTTCCTACCGCCTTCGATACGCGGACGGCCCGCTGGCCAGCCGCCGCTCCGCCGCCGTTATATCGAAGGCGGACCGTCGGAGGCAAACGCTTTTTTCGAGCGATCTGTCACGCTTATTGTATATATATATATATATATATATATATATATATATATATATATATATATATATATATTTATAGCATGCAGTTTATCAAGAATAATGTTTGATCAAACCAGACAAATTTCCATTTGGCGTTTTAATTCCACATTTCAAAGTACAGTAACTGTCATTGAAACAAGATGTCATATCACTGAAATATAAATAACAGAAAAATACAAACATTATATATACACACACAAAAGAACATGCAGGTTTCCAATTTCTTTTTTTTTTTTAAAAACACTATTGTAACACTTACAATAATTGTTAATAATATAAAGGGGTCAGCTCTGGGATGAAAAGAATTACCAGTAAACACAAGCAATGAGGATATTTGGTACCAAATAAAGTGCAGGATACCAAATAAATTGAGGTATAACATCATATTTACAAGTCATTTCTAACAATAGGTTAAGTGGTAATAATTTAGAGTAAAGCTCTGGAGTAGAATATACCATTATAACTGCAATGCTGACTTGTGGCACAAGGATTTACAAGCTATATGTAACAATAGAATAACAGTTAAACACTGTGATGGAATGAAAGTAGAATTTTTGGTACTAGTTAATGTGCAATATCAAGTATCAGAGGTATGAAATAGGATTTACAAACTATAATAGAATTGTTAAGCACTGACGGAATTAAATAAGCCAATACTAAAGTCACGGTAAGTAGAATATTTGATACCAGATAATGTGCAAATATCAAGTATTAGATGTATAATCTAGGATTCACAAGCTATATTTAAAAATAGAATAGTTAAGCACTGTAACAATGAAATAAGCAGCAAATTGTATATGAAATAATTGAGATCTTTGGTATCAAGGAATGTGCAGGTATAATATACATTTTGACATTCAACTTACACATGACAACAAGTGGGAATAAATATAATTAACAGCAGAAAATCTGGCTGTAGAGAACACAGCCAGTCAGAATGTCTGGAGAGGTTGGGGACTTCTGGGCTAAGAATCACCGGTTTTCCCCGACCCCCAGAATGAGGCAGTGCAAATTGGCATATCTTCAGTGATTCCTCGTGCACCTGTATAAAAGGACAAACCATCCCATATTCATCTAAGGAGCTGCCCTCAAAGCAGGGTCACGAGAAAAAAAAAAAGAGCAATTTCCACAGTGAACAGTGTGGATTGGGTGAGTGTAGTCTGACACTTTTAGCAGGCTTCTTTAGGGGTCTTGATGTTACTGACTGCAGGATAAAGAAAGGGTTCCAGTTGTCAGTGATGCTGGGGTGTCAGTAGTCAGCCTAGGTTTAAGGGGTCGGCTGTGGGTCCCTCTCAGCTGTGCGGCGCTTTTTCCACCTTCATGTTCAGATGCTCCTTTCAGGTAACGCGTAGCGTTAACCTGGATCGCCTCATCAGTGGCATCCTGTGTTGCCGGGTTCTTCCGGATGGCTCCTGTAGAAAATAAAGATCTGTCATTCCATTTGAATGGAATAAGGTCATACACATCTACTTAAATATAAAAAAAATATCCAACTTACTTTGAACAATGGTCTTCAGGAACATGTCTCTAAAACATGCTTTATCCCCTACACCAGTCCAGGTTGTATTGATGGAAAGGTGATTAGAGAAGATACTCTGAAGCATTCGCCACACGGTTGTCTTTAGGTCCCTCCCACATTTGATTGCCAAAAACCGAAGCTGAAAATACAAAAAAAAACATGTTACAAATTACACTTCTCTGAAGCTTCTCATAAATTTAAAATGTGACAGGCTGTGGATTCAGACTGTAGAATATGCAGTGTACGATCTTAATTGTACTTTTTAGATTACCCTATGGCATTATAAACGAAATCGGCACACTTACAAATCGTTGCTGGAGCTCTTTATCCTGCCTCAAACTGTTGTCAAGCAACGCCAAATCTTCCTGGGTGTCTAGGGGGGAGTAACAGATCCCCTGGCAGGGATAACTCTCCAACAGACACATTGGCACTGAAATGTTGCAGCATAGCATTTTGTCGTCCATGCTACGCACAACATCGCTAAACTCCCAAGACGTCGCAGCATTAGGGTTTGATCTGCACCTACAGGGGTTCCCAGAATAAAAGAATAAAGTAGTCAGTCCTGGACCTTCAAATACTAAACTATGACATTTATATCTAGGTCTACTACATGTACAGGTGGCCCCAGTGGGAATTAAACCAACAACCACAGGTGTTGTTTGCAAGTTGTACCCGATTGCCCAGTCGCGAGCAAATGTCTTCAACATTGTCCCAACTTGCTTCACCTGCTCTTGAAGCGAGCAGCTGTCATCTGGGAAGTAACAATATATTGATTAGCAATACACTAAATATAATAGTAATATAATATAACCACAATTATCATACCAGTAACTTTCCCTGTAATTTCTATCCACAGTATGTTATGCATGGCATACAAGTTCATAATGAAGAACCCTTATGATAACATCAATTTCATTTTTTTTCTTTGAAGCAGAATATTTGTTTGTAAAAGGGAGGAAAAAGAAAATGAAATATTGGTATACAGATTTTGGTTGATATATCATACTGTACAGTGAAATTTGCTATTGTTATATCCCTACTCACCTGAAGGACCGGATAGATCAGGCAAATCTCCAGTCAGGCCTTTGTAGAGTGTGTGCTCCTGCATATCCACAGGTATTTTAATTCAAACATGCAACATATTGTAATAAATCTACAATATTCAGCCTTTACCTTACACCCTCGGTTGTTGCTCTACACTTATTATATTAAATACTTATTTATATAGCTTGCTCACTGTATAATCATGATAGCCTAATACTTATAACACAAGATTGCATCTTAAACGAATGACTGAGTTGAAAACTTGAATAAGAACGCATTTTACACAGAGGGGACCAGTTAGGGAAACTTACCTGCCTACAATAACTGTTTTCATTTGAGTTACATTAATCATGAATAACCTTAGCCGAGTCCCCAGGAACATCGGGCTATTAAAGTAACAAGCCTATAACTGCGGTCTTATTAATTCTAGCTTCACCATACACTCAAACTGTGAGGTTTATCTGTTTTCCTCGTGGACCTGTAACACAGTGCCCTGACAGTGACTTCACCGGTGTCCTGATCTTTATTAGAAACTGAGAGGAGACCAAGTTAATATAATTGATATCACAATTATCACAAAAATTAACAAACAGTCTGCTTTAAAACTAAGAAAAAACAAGCTTCTATACTAACGTTACATTAAAAATGAACACGTGGCGAACTAGCTTAGCCGCTATCTGCCGGCACACCACATTAGATTAAAATACTTACCCTTGTAGTTGTGCAGATAACTCGATATGTAGAGTTTAAAGCCCTTGTCCCTCTTGCTTGTCAGAGCAGGGGACCAGGCATCAACAATGCGATGAACATCGCTGACGCGTATTTTCGGAAGATTCTGGAGACGTCTAGTAAAAACAGACATTTTGGGCGACGCGCAAGTAAACCGGAAACAGATTTGGCGACAGCGGAACTTCACTGTTCAGTCTTTCTCATGTGTTTTAGCAATACATTTTTAACATTTATAATGTGTTTAGATTTTTTGTATTACCTTTACAGGGACTTTAACACTTTCTTAAACATTTGTACAGGTCAAATTGCAAAACCTGTAAAAGGTAAAATAACAAAAAAAATCGAGGTTGGAAAAAATGTAGACATAAACGAAATTTCTGCGCAACTGTGAAACCAGAGGATAATTTCGCTTTTTCATTGAGTTTATCCTTCACGTCAAAACAGGGATTTTCATGTTTATGATAGATATCACCATGGTTGCAAATTAATAAAAAATAATTAAAGTATAGGCTACCCGATATTTTGGCCATGTTGCAGATGTCTTTCACTGTTCACTGATACAGGCATCGGTGAAAAGTCTAACTTCATCAATTTATTCTGCTAAATTGTTCATACCCTGTATTAAATATCTATTTTAAAACCTAATCAGAATCAGAAAGATATTTATTGCCAAGTAAGTTTTACAAAAAGGTTTATTGGTGCCTGTCTCAATGTGCATCAATCAAATAAATGTAAACAATTTTCACCTGTGTATAAATAATTCAATATATTTTACATATATTACTGTATAATCGCTTCAGAGTTTCAAAGTAATTTAAATGTCATTTCCTAAACCTTACCTTATCATGGAATCAAGAGTCAAGAATCTGTTATAAACCCTAATGGCTTTGGAGCAAAAAATAATAATAGCCAACATGGCTGGTCGATTTTGAGAGTCTAAGCTGTCCTCGTATTTCAAAGCGGCTTGCCGCCGTCGACCGCTGATCGATTGCCGCGAGGCAACCGCCAGAGAAAATGAAGCGGGCGGCCCGCCGTCTGAACGCACCTATAGCCGACAGCTTGGGGACGGCGGCAAAACGAAGCCGTGTGGACATTTTTTGCTATCTGGGAAATGGGCGTGACGAATTCGGCGGCAAACGCTTCATCCCCGCCAGTGAGACGCACCTATAGCCGACAGCTTGGGGACGGCGGCAAAACGAAGCCGTGCGGACATTTTTTGCTATCTGGGCAAGGTTCCCCGTCTGTCGCTCTCTTCGATATTGTGTCGGAGAAGCGACACTAGGGGTCTCTCTTGAGCAACGAATATACCTCTGATCTATGAAAAAAGGCCACATTCGTACATTCGTAACCTAGACGTTTCCCTACAGAAAAGACCAGCTTAGATTAGAGTCCTGTCCATCGTGGCCTAGGTTGTTTTATGTTGATTGGTACTGGTTCGCCTAGCTGGAGTAGCTGGATGACCAGCATAGCTTTTCTGGTGAGGCTGGATGACCAAAGATATCTTGCTATTTAAGCTAGTTAAGAAGCCTGGTGGGGACATCAGGTTGTGGCTGTTTGTTGACACTGATTTTGCCAAGTAGGGCATACTCCTGAACCAACAACTTTGTTACTACTAATATCTACCAATCACGATTTTATGGTAGGGCCAGGGTTAGGTTTAAGCCTGGTATCAGGGGCTTGAGAAACATTCCTATAAACCTATTATTTCTGTCTGATTGCAGAGGTAGTTACTGGTTAGGTTTAGGTATACTGTATTATGTTTGACTCAAATGTTGTTCCAGGAACAATGGTGTCGATACAGGAACACATCTTACTTGGCAAAATCATGGTAACCAGCTATCCTGTTTGTTTTATCCATTGTCTAGTATTTGTGCAGATCTGTCACAGAAGTGTTGGTCAACAGCTCTCCATCCTCTGTGAGTTATGGCATGCATAGAGTGCTTGAGGAATGTTATATTTGTGATTTGTCAAAGTGAGTGAATGAGCCTTGGCCCTCCCTTCTATCTGCTCTCATATCATCACCCAAATGGCATGATAAATACACTCGTTTTACAGATGAATCAAAGGCGATTCTCATTCTTAGCCTTGAGCCATTTTGGGTTGTGAACAAAGTCAAATGCTGCTGGTTTCAATCAAAGCAAGACCTGACTGTACATTAACAGCATAACATGGCTAATGAACTCAGACACAATCTCTCGTCTCTTGCCTAACGAAATGAAGGATTTTATGAAACCAGCTAAAAACACTAAAAAAACATTTGTGTTTGTGTTTGATTGCAAACTGGATGCATTGTTGGACCTCAAAACCCCAAACAACTACAGATGTTTCGATGTATATTGTCGTCACTTTCTATCACATTTACACATTCTACTATGTGCAGATTCATGATTGCAAAAAAAAAACATTTTAATTATGTCTTCATTTGCCAAAAATAAGGCCTGGTTTGATTATACATTTAATGGCTCCGGATCAAGAGAAGGTCTGGAGTAGTAAAGATTTCATACAATTTAAAGGGGACCTATTATGCAAAATTCACTTTTACATGGTTTTTGTACATAAATGTGAGTCGGCAGTGTGTGTACACAACCACCCTACAATGTTAAAAGTCCACCCACTCCTCTTCCTTATATTTCTATTAAACAAACAGTGTGTCAAAATGAACTGTTTTCGTTTCTGCTCTAAAGTGGCGTCACATTACAGGCCTCGCCCACGACTGGTGACGGACTCCACCCTATTATCATAGATACTTCCCTGAGTGATCTACACACAGTCTGCCATTTTTTTCCACCCTGAAGCAGATACAGTGAGAAGAATAATGTCTCAGCTTCGTAAGCGTCATAAGTGTTCTGTTGTTGGCTGTAAAAGTGAACATAAGAGTCTTCATGTACTCCCGGCATTAGAGCCACTGAAGTTTTGTTATTGAAGGAAATGTGCCCCAAAACATACAAAAATGTGTGTATGTTTGTGCAAATCATTTTACACCGAACTGCTTTGTGAATGAGTGTCAATATAAAGCAGGATTTTAAAAAAATTTGATTCTCAAGCATGGATCAGTACCAACTGTTCGTGTTCCAGCTTTATATCCTGAAGATGTAAGTATCATACTTTATATTTTGGGAATGTTTGCAAATCGCCTTTCCAAATGTGCTTGTAAACTGATTCCACGGCTAATGTAGCTAAAGTCACCATTGTCTCTGATTGTATTCACGGAGAACAGATATACATTTATATATATCATACATGTATGGCTAAACTCCGGTATTTACGCTGTCAGTCATAAAGTGTTCTGATTTGTTGTTGCTGTAGTAACTGAAGCACAAGCTGTAAAGGCACAGACCTCTTCCAGAAAGGGGGCAGGAGCAGCAGCTCATTTGCATTTAAAGAGACACACACGAAATGTGCGCATTTTTGATTCCACCCCAAAAAAGAGGCATTTATAACACAGTATAATAAATGATGCGTGGGGTATTTTGAGCTGAAACCTCACAGACACATTCTGGAGACACCTGATACTTAGATTACCTTGTAAAAAGGGGCATAATAGGTCTCCTTTGACAGACTAAACAGAAAGAAATTGAGCTAAGCTTTAGTTATACCTCAACATATTCATTGATGGACCATGTTGGGAGTTTCAGAGGATTTTTTATAGATTGAGATATACACACACACATTGAGAGCATTATAATTTGATGAGTGTAATTAAAGGCTAAAGTTCTTCCGAAGGCAATAACAAAGGGTTAATTAACTTTACAACACATGCACACACTGTGAGAGAAATAGGTTTAATTCTTCAATTAGCTTCATAAATGTTTTGGATTTGGGATCATGTGTTATGTAAAGTTCTCACAGGTTCATGCTGTTCTCCTGCAGGTCTTTCAGATAATTCAGACTGATCAGTTCTGTGCCTCAAATGAGTGAATTACATCACTGGATTGGTAAATCTTCTGACTGGGTGTTGGTACAACTTGAATGGATTTTAAATTACCAGGATTGACAACTCACAATGGACAAGTTTGGATAAGGAAAACGAATGAATTAATGAATAGAAAATGAACAAATGTAATGTTTAATGTTTTCAGTATAGCCCCAATATGTTTTTATCATCGTGTAGTGGTCATGACTTGAGGAATCAAATTTTCCTTGATCTTTTGAAATATAAGAGGTCAATGACTATAAAAACATACTGTAAGTTTCAGAACTGAAAATGTCCTCCTTAATAGAAAAAGAGCATTTATTTAAACCAAGTTGCAAAAATGGCTTGTTTTCAATTCGTCCAACTATTTTTAGTTGTTGGTGTATGAAAACATGAATAAATGATACTGAAAACTGGATGTGTATGTATCTTCAGCGTATTTTAGAGTGGATTTTATGTTTGGCTCATACCAATTAGGGCTGCAACTTATGATTATTTTGATAATTGATTAATCGAATGATTATTAGAATGATTATTAGACGATTATTGCAGTGATTAATCATTATCTCTTAACCAATTATTCAGCTTGTGCCCCGACTTAACAATAAAGAGGACAAAATCATCTTTTAAAAATACCTCTAAATGACATTCACTGAATTAAAGGGAAAATAGACTTTTTATTAAGTTTAATTTAGTAAAGAAATTTACTGCAAAAAATCCTATTGTTATCAAGTGTTTTTGTCTTGTTTTCCATTTTAAATAGTCTAAAAATCCTTAAAACAAGATACATTTACTTGAGAAGCAGAAGTTAAGAGAATTTATCTTCAATATAAGTGTATTTTGTATTTTTTCACTTGGTTATACTTCTGCGAGTGCTGTAAAGACAAAATATATTTATATTCAAGATCTATTCTCTAAAAGCAAGTCTAAATATATTTTATGCTGCTTCTCAGGTGAATACGTCTTTTTTTTTTTTGCAGTGTATAATAGGGCGAAGACTCCCCTCTCTCACCTTTCTGTTCACTTCAATCCATCTATACAGTAACTCACAAAAAAAAATCTTGCTTATTAATAAAGCTGCATATTGCCAAATTTCTTCACAATAAGAAACACACAGTGACACATATACAGTGGGTACGGAAAGTATTCAGACCCCCTTAAATTTTTCACTCTTTGTTATATTGCAGCCATTTGCTAAAATCATTTAAGTTCATTTTTTTTCCTCATTATTGTACACACAGCACCCCATATTGACAGAAAAACACAGAATTGTTGACATTTTTGCACATTTATTAAAAAAGAAAAACTGAAATATCACATGGTCCTAAGTATTCAGACCCTTTGTTCAGTATTTAGTAGAAGCACCCTTTTGATCTAATACAGCCATGAGTCTTTTTGGGAAAGATGCAACAAGTTTTTCACATCTGGATTTGGGTATCCTCTGCCATTCCTCCTTGCAGATCCTCTCCAGTTCTGTCAGGTTGGATGGTAAACGTTGGTGGACAGCCATTTTCAGGTCTCTCCAGAGATGCTCAATTGGGTTTAAGTCAGGGCTCTGGATGGGCCATTCAAGAACAGTCACGGAGTTGTTGTGAAGCCACTCCTTCATTATTTTAGCGGTGTGCTTAGGGTCATTGTCTTGTTGGAAGGTGAACCTTCGGCCCAGTCTGAGGTCCAGAGCACTCTGGAGAAGGTTTTCGTCCAGAGTATCCCTGTACTTGGCCGCATTCATCTTTCCCTCGATTGCAACCAGTCGTCCTGTCCCTGCAGCTGAAAACACCCCCACAGCATGATGCTGCCACCACCATGCTTCACTGTTGAGACTGTATTGGACAGGTGATGAGCAGTGCCTGGTTTTCTCCACACATACCGCTTAGAATTAAGGCCAAAAAGTTCTATCTTGGTCTCATCAGACCAGAGAATCTTATTTATCACCATCTTGGAGTCCTTCAGGTGTTTTTTTTAGCAAACTCCATACGGGCTTTCATGTGTCTTGTACTGAGGAGAGGCTTCCGTCGGGCCACTCTGCCATAAAGCCCCGACTGGTGGATGTCTGCAGTGATGGTTGACTTACTACAACTTTCTCCCATCTCCCGACTGCATCTCTGGAGCTCAGCCACAGTGATCTTTGGGTTCTTCTTTACCTCTCTCACCAAGGCTCTTCTCCCCCAATAGCTCAGTTTGGCCGGACAGCCAGCTCTAGGAAGGGTTCTGGTCGTCCCAAACGTCTTCCATTTAAGGATTATGGAGGCCACTGTGCTCTTATGAACCTTAAGGGCAGCAGAAATTTTTTTGTAACCTTGGCCAGATCTGTGCCTTGCCACAATTCTGTCTCTGAGCTCTTCAGGCAGTTCCTTTGACCTCATGATTCTCATTTGCTCTGACATGCACTGTGAGCTGTAAGGTCTTATATAGAGAGGTGTGTGGCTTTCCTAATCAAGTCCAATCAGTATAATCAAACACAGCTGGACTCAGTTGAAGGTGTAGAACCATCTCAAGGATGAGCAGAAGAAATGGACAGCACCTGAGTTAAATATATGAGTGTAACAGCAAAGGGTCTGAATACTTAGGACCATGTGATTTTTCAGTTTTTCTTTTTTAATAAATGTGCAAAAATGTCAACAATTCTGTGTTTTTCTGTCAATATGGGGTGCTGTGTGTACAATAATGAGGAAAAAAAAAATAACTTCAATGATTTTAGCAAATGGCTGCAATATAACAGAGTGAAAAATGTAAGGGGGTGTGAATACTTTCCGTACTCACTGTATTATGTTTCAATAAGTCGTAAGCCATCATGTTATAATCCAGCTGCATTAAGTGTGCGTGCTTGAGGGATGAACATCCCCGCAACAGAGTGTGCCTCAGCTGGGTGCAGTTTCAATCTCTCCCCCTTAGATCAGGACACTTCCTCCTAGATCAGGACACTTCCTGCAGCTCATAGAAGAGGCGCTGACCACACAGAGAAATGCCAGCTTTGGAGTTTGTAGTTATTTACATGATCTGCTTCTTTATTATCCGAACTTTAATAAAGCTGTAACACATTTAATATAACTGAATTTAAGATGTAACGCCTTGGTGTTTCCTTAAAAGACACCCCAGCTCTGCTTATTCTACAACGAGAGTGCTTCTGTATTTACTTATTTACATCACCTGAAGCTGTTTGGAAAGTTTAGAGTGCATCTGGACTGTGAGCTGTGTAATTCTTCCCTTCTTCAGTCAGACGTGAAATGCAGTGCTGCTCTCGCGTGTCATCAGTAGAGTTTAAGGTGATCTCATGTTACATTAAATGAGATCAAACGACTATTCTACAAAAATTTTTGTCTACAATTTTGTTATTGTCAACATTTTCGATAAAGTCGACTAATCATTTCAGCTCTAATACCAATATGCAATAAGCTATGCAAAAAAAAAAAAAACTGTTATTGAAGAACGGGGCAGTTAAACACTTGGAGATGATCGCAAAAACAGTGAGTAAACAGTTTAATTCATGAATAGTTCATATGTCATGACTGTGTGATGGTTTATGGTACTGACATCCTGTTTACACCGGGCGCGTCCATTGACGAAATGCAACAGCTTGAGGCTGTCTATACCAGGCACATCGACATGAACATTCTAAACCATTTATTTGTGTTTTTGGCAGTAGTAGCACCAGTGCGTGTGGCGCAAAATGGAATGGGACATCTGTTTACTGTAAGTGCAATGCGCCGCCGCAATGGACGCTTCAGTGTAGACAGCATCATTCATTATAATGGGTCCTATTGCTTTTGACGTGTCTCTTGCATTCAGTGTAAACAGGTTGAGTGTTAACAGTTTGTGCTTCAAATGAACAGTTTAATATATTCAGATGCAATATGCTGGATGTTCGTTATGTAAACCCTGACATTTAGATGTATAATGTTGTTTGCTGGTTCATTCCCTTCTGATTGAGTTTCAAAAATGACTCTGTTCAAGGGGCAACACGATGTTAGCCAATCATAACAGTTGGCTTTCACATTGAAGTTTTAAAGGGGCGCTTAGGCCAAAACCGAGTGTTTCAGACAGAGGGCAAAAAAATAAAAAAAAACATTATCAGTGGACCTCAGGGAAAATTTTAAAACTATATAAAAAATTTGCATTTCATGACCCTTTTAATTCACTGTGAAAGGTTCAGTGATTCACATGAATCAAACCCCAGACCCCACCCCTTTCAAGTGGACCAGAGTTCAGATGATGACTTTCACACTATTGGAACAAGCTGAACTTTATACTTAATTGAACCTTGGACCAACCCAAAACCTTTAAGTGTGAAAGCAATATCGTATTCACTCTCTCGCTCCTCAAGATCATCCATTAATTTAGGCCAGTGCTAATTTATTTATCCTTATCAGCCCGTTACCAGAGGTTTATGGTGGGAAAAAAGTACCGCTGGCATAAAACAATTACCTTTAGAACCAGATTTGTGGTGTCCAGCTTAAACTGGTCAGAAACTAGCTTTAACCAGCTAAGACCATTTTAGTCAGGTTTAAGATGTTTAACACAGTTTATGGTTGTACTCTCACCTGAAGCATCACGTCCTTCACAATCTTACAGATTCCTATTCAATTCTAACATTTATTTGCCCTCAAGAAACTATTTGTGCCAAATGATCAATAAATCATTAAGAGACAAAACAGAGGGATGGTCAAGTTAATCTGTCAATCTCCAAACTGACTGAAAGATGAGAATATAGAGCTCCAAGCAGATCCCTGACATCTGTCTCCTCACTCAAGTCATGAATAATTAGCATCATAACTGACCTCACTGAGTCAGAGACCTTATTTCTCAGAGACATAACATTCAATGTCAATAACTCAGTCAGTGATAGCCGGTAACTACAGCTGCACTTAGTGATAAGAGTTTTCCAGTCATCAAAACATTTCACATACCAGCTCACACCAGCCAACATATCTTTGAGCAGAACAAACGGATTTGATTTTAAGGATAATTTCATATATATATATATATATATTTTTATTTATTTTTATTTTTTTTAAATAAAAAAGCACACTGTTGTTTTTCTCCTAGTATTGTGTATTAATTTTGATCTGGACTAATTCCATGACTGTCGTCTATTATTTTGAATGGTGTGGAAAAGTAACTTTAATAAATAAACGTATGTCTACCGTGATTAAATTAATTTACACATCATTTACTATTGGGGCAAACTCTATCATGCGATACTATATTTTTGCGTTAATGCCACTTTTCTCGACAAAAAGTGTTTCCAAAACAGTTTTTCACGACATTTGAATTATCGGCATATGCGCTAGAGTTAAATGGAAAAATATTATATCGACACTTGTGAATTTTTAGTGATAATTTGCATTTCCATCAGCTTTGTTTTGATGCACTAAATCTTTTTTGCAAAAAGTCCTTGGATGGAAACGTAGTGTCAAAGAAACGTTGCTAGCGGTCTCGAGTGCTATTGGTCATTTGCTCACAAATACAAATTGCAAGATTAAAATAAATTGGCTGATCAGTACAATGTTTGAATAAAATAGAAGTGTCCGAACTGAATGAAATCTCTCAATTGGGAAGTTTTTCAATTGTGACTGAGATAACAGAGTTTGGAATCTAGCGGTCAAAATTACTACTGTTGGTCAGGGGAGGAGTCGTGCGAAGGAAGCGGTGCATTTTTATGATTGCAAGACATGCAACTAGACATCTGTATAAAGTCGTGCAGAAATGCCATTATGGTAAATAATCGGAGAACATATGTATTACTGGAATTGGATCAAAAGATCCGGGGCTAGTACCCAAAGACTCGCGGCTTAAGTGCCGGAAGCCCAGGCCTAATGACGCCACTGGTGTCATTGTAAATCCAAGATGACACGAAGACAAAGTATTTGAATGCACCTTATAAGCTAATGCTTGCTTCTAAAAGCTAATGCATGCTAATCTTTGGCTTTTATCACAGACTTTGTGATATAGTCATCAGTAAAGGTAGGTGAAGTCATTTATGGGGATACTAGCCTGTCAGTTTGCTCATTAAATTGTTAGTAGTATATTTTAGCTATGTACCTCTGAAGTACTTTTTTTA
Organism: Xyrauchen texanus; assembly: GCF_025860055.1. Lineage (NCBI taxonomy): Eukaryota > Metazoa > Chordata > Actinopteri > Cypriniformes > Catostomidae > Xyrauchen > Xyrauchen texanus. Next base: position 37,482,023 of record NC_068300.1, on the reverse strand, counting down.
TTTGTTATCTGTGTGGTTGGAGCGATCAGTGGGGTGATGAAATTTAACATCTGTGCCCCAGTGCTAATACAATCTACAAATGCCCCTGGGTTTTACTACAGTAGCTTGACCTTGGTTTTTGTAGTAAAACCATAGTAACCATGAAATTAACCATGGTTACTACAGTCATGGTTACTAAAATATTACTAAAATCATGTTTAATTTTCATAAGGATTAAACAAAAAGGGTGACAACATTACATTGAACATACATTTTTACTTAATATACACTAATAAACCAGACACCACTGTTATATTTTAATATAAATTAATTGAAATATAGTTATAAACAGCAGCGATTCACTAAATATTTATGTTTTAAAAAAGATGGCAAAGTCTCTTTAAGATCTTTATGGGCTCAAGTTAATCAGTAAATCATTTATGTGAACTTCACCATCAGAAAGACAGTTTTCAATGCTAAATATAAGGGAATTCTCTCTATAGAGGGTCATGGCTGTTATTACAGTGGGCAGAGCAGTATAATTGATAATGGATGTCTTTAGTGTGTGTGTGTGTGTGTGTGTGTGTGTGTGTGTGTGAGAGAGAGTCTCTCCAGAACCTTGATAAGAAAGAACAGAGACACACAGGCAAAGGGGCTTCATTACTCTTTTCCAGTCTGACAGACAGTAAAGCGGCACCTGAATCCAGTTTAATGGTGGAAATAGATGCACATGCTCCTGCAGTGAAAACCTCAAACAGTCACCTCAGAGTTACGAATACAAGACAGATGCCAACCAAACAGAACGGGGTGCACAATAACAAAACCTTTTACAATTTGTGAGTTTGCTTCAGTCATGGGGTCATACAGGGAGCAACTAAACACAGTTTTTATTTTATTTTTTGTAAAAGTGGAGAGACAAAAAAACAAAACTGATTGAATGAGGTGATGAAGCTCTGCTTGGCAGAAAACAGAGGAACTCTGGAAGGACAGACCTTTACCTAACCTTTTACATAGAGATCGAAAAACCCATCTTCCTTTGAAAGACCAGAAATTATATTTAGAATTTAAAAGTAGAGGATCTGTGAACTGAATACTGCATCAGCCATCTAGTGAAATATTCTCATCATACATTTAATACATAAGGGCAAAAGTCCAGCCTGTGGGCCAAATCTGGCTTGCCACAGGGTTTTTAGTTGACCCATATTACAATCCTGACCGTTTTTGAAAATTCAGTTGCCACTTCTTTGTCTTCACACAGCAAAGGACACAATCGACAAAATGCTTCTTTTATAATCAACAAAGTTGCCTACACTAGAGTGCTTATAATGGGAGCAATCTAGTTCTGTTGTTGTTTGCTTACAGACCAGAACGGGTGTCAAACATATATTTAAATTAGGACAGTTCACAGCAATCCATTTCACAAGTGAATTTTTCAATCAGTTCGAGATTTAATATGAGGGCTTGTTTAAGGACCCGTCAATGTACACCTGCGTCAGACAGATCTTGTGTAGCGTCTCAGGTGCATTGTGTCATAAATATACATTTTTAGGACACTGTGTCAAGTTAAAGATAGTTTAATACTTATGTTAGGAATTCCTTGTCTTGTTTCACTGTTGCCCTCTGTCTGCCATTTTTGTCACCTTTGCATTCCATAGTTTTGTCCCTTGTTTAGCTCCACTGTCTCACTTGTCATTGTTTAGAACTACACTTCCCAGAATCCACCTGCCATCATCACTGCCATTTTGTTCATTGTTTTCACCCGTGTCTCATTCTGTCATCTGTTCCGTTCATAACAGAACGAACGACCTCTGTTAGGAACGAGCAGCGAAGGCAGACGAGGAGATGCAGATCCAGTTGCAGTTCAACTTTATTACATAAACAAACAGGCAAAACACAAAGGAAAACCCTCAATGGGGAAATAAACATTACATAGAAAACACGGGCAGGGAACACACACCAGGCTACCAACATTCAACGAACGACAAGGAGTGAACAAAAAGCAGGGCTTAAATACACAGTGAGTGATGACAGAATGAGACACAGGTGAAAACAATGAACAAAATGGCAGTGATGATGGCAGGTGGATTCTGGGAAGTGTAGTTCTAAACAATGACAAGTGAGACAGTGGAGCTAAACAAGGGACAAAACTATGGAATGCAAAGGTGACAAAAATGGCAGACAGAGGGCAACAGTGAAACAAGACAAGGAATTCCTAACAACTTAGAACACATCTTGAGATCCCTTAGCGGTCCATCAAGTGTTTTGAACGTAAGAACGTAACGCATGTTTGTGTTGTGTGTCTGCTGAAGGGTTGTTTTGTTCACTGTATAAACTGCGCGTTGCCATACAGCTGCAGTTTCACTTACTGCCCTCTGGAGTAAACAGGTGGTACTAAAGCTTGCATTACTCAGTAATCTTCCTTATTACGGTCCGGGGGCATCGCGATTAATTGCGTAAATTCTTTTCAAGTGTTATTTTTAATTAAATTAGTTGCACTGAATTAATGCATTAAATCGACAGCGCTAATTTAAATTACATTTAATTGACACTCAGATTCATTCACACATTCAGAAGCAAAGCATCAGGATATTGAAATACTGTCATCACTAATTAGTGCACAGTGATAGACTTGCGGCATTTTCAAGGAATTGGACTCTGTAAGTTAAAATGGACTGATTCCTAAACCACTGCATATAATTATCATGAGATAAGTTTTATGAGACTATCTGGCAGCGAGCCGGCCAATAGGAATGAAGGGTGGGGCGGAGTGTAAGTCAGGCCAGATGTTTCCCTGTCTTGAGTCCCTTGTTGTTTGACGTAGCTGGATGAAAAGCAGTGCATGTGTTTTATGTGGAAAGCACCCTGTTACGTTGTACAGTGTGATTAAAAGTCTTACATTTGAATGTTTACCTGGTCCCCGCTTCCTCATTTCCACAATAAGAACCTGATCTGCCACAGAATATCAACATGAACTACACAGACTCTTTGACAGTTATCATGTATCTCACCACTTTTAAAAAACTCTGTGTCAAGTTACAACTCTGAAAGGGAGAAGAAATTCTCTCATTCAGCTGCTGCCTCTTGTTGTTTTGAGCACAAACACATCATGGATGCATTTGTTTGCCTATCTCTGCTATTTTTAATTGTTGATGTAAACATGAGGTAGATGGATGTCTTTGACTGTTTCAATGTGTTTCCGGCAATGTGCACCAACAGTGCAGTATGTGTGTGCGTCATTTCATTGTGCTTTGAATGATATATTTGCGTTTATTTCAGCTGATATCAGCTTGGATTGTTTGTGAACCAGTCATAATACGATTCAAGCTTTGCAAAGGAACTGTTATTGAAGGATGGGGCAGTTAAAAACACTTGGACCAGATCAAAAACATAAGTAAACTGTTTCATTCATGAGTATTTCAAATGTCATGACTGTTTGACTGTTTGAGTGTTAATAGTTGTTGCTTTAGATGAACAGTTGAATATATTCAGATGCAATGTGTTGGATGCACATTATGTGTAAACTCTGCAATTTTGTTTTATAATGTTGAGTGGCTTGTTCCTTCTCTTCCGACTGAGTTTGCTGAATTTGAGGTGCTGCATGATGTCAATATGTGGGCATTTATGTTGCAGTTCAAAGGAAGAGCTTAGGCCAAAACCGAGCGTTTCAGACAGAGGGCCAGAGACAGGGTGGGAAATTATCATATATGACAAAATTGTAACTGTTTTAATGAAAAAAATATTATATTATCAGTGGACCTCAGAGAAGATAATAATATTATATAAAAAAAAGAGCATTTCATGACCCCTTTAAAGCCATGAAACTCAAATTTTGATTTCATGAGTTCTTCAGGCTTGCTATATGGATGGAGTTATAGTAGAGGACTCTAGTAACTGTGTGCATCCAAAAACCACCCTTTGTATTGTTCATGCCCACACAAAAAGATTCCAGGGTCAAAGATCAAACTTAGTAATGACAGGAAGAGAGAAAAGTTGCGATTGTGAGACCAGATCAGGATGCCGTAAACTAGGACGAACCATCTGCTGTAATACTGTGTGTCAAGTCATGGCATAATTATTAATCATTCTTCTTTGATTCTAACTAATGTTTATAATCCTCCAAAACATTTGTACTATTTTGTCACATGATAATTCACGCAGTGCACACAAATTTCACAATTTGTCAACCATAAACAGCCTGTCATATTTTGAGGCCATACGTTACCGAGATTTTGCCATGCTTGAGGGGATTTTACACTTTAATGCAAGGTTGGAATGCTGTATTGACCATTCAGCATCCAGAAAATTAAAATTCATTTTTATAGGATACATTCAATCATGTGAATGATTTGGCAGGACATAATTCCCTTTATAATTAGCTCTTACAAATATGAACATCCTCAGACCATAAAAACATGAAACCCTAAGGTTCTGTACACCTGCCCTTCAAACAATCCTATTTATGTGAACTCTCCCATGCTTTAACACGTATTAATGAGCGCTGATTATCCCGTTAACGTATTTATGAAAAATCATGTCCACTATAAACAAACAGATGGAAATGCTTTTCAAACACATTCACGAGGCATCAGTCATAAATCTCCTCTCTAAATTGTCTCTCTCAAAAGTTTATAGATTCAAAAAGACAGCACATGAATAGTCTGAATGCCATAAACTGCCCACATAAATACAAAAGGAGTTTTATGAAGTCTTGAAATATGCATGACATAGATATTGCATCATTGAGAGAGATCAGACTGATAATAAAATCTCCACAGGGAGACAGTCAAGGGTCAAAACCTCTCACACACTCTGGGCTACAAATATAAGCTAGAGATGAGACTGATCCAAGTCTGTTTATGCAAACAAACTAAGTTTAAGTATGCATCCCATCTTGCACCATTTACTACATAACAAAAAAAATCTATTTTTCATTTTCTTAAAAAATGGTTATTGCTTGTGAAAAATGTGCTGCTAGGTTGCTAGAATGTTCTGTGTGGTTGTAGGGAGAACCAGTGGAAATCAAATTCCAGGAACCACACCTGTTGATTTTTATGTTCTAAGAATGTAGCTAGCTAACAGACTCATCAAATATAATTATGTGGCGATTCTTGACTGGGGTAACGAACCCCAAAGTAAAAAGGAAGGACCCACGCATCAACAAAGAAGCACAGGTTTACATGATCTGCTTTTTTTATAAAAAAAAGTTTTAGCAGACCGTGGCTTATCCTGTCTATCAGACCCCAGTTTTGTTTAAAGGGGCACTTGATGTTCTTTGTATTGATTTGCCCTCCTTAAATGCATTTGTACAGAATAGGAGGATGAAAGAGGATGAGAAACAGTGTGCCAGTCCTTTTTGACTAATATGAAATACAGATTTAATAAATATATCTACAAGCAGGACCAAGCACTATCATAGCAACTATTGCTCAACTGTAAGCACAACCCAAATAACACACAGAGTGAATATGACATACACAGCAAACACACACCACTTTACAGGTTGCCCCGTGACGGATTCGAAGGTATAGTGCACAATAGGGTTGGGCGATGTCCCCTAAATTGGCAGTTGACGATGTTGACAGTAAAACATCGCGATGGACGATGATGTCGTCGGTGGGGGGGGGGTGCTTTAATATAATTTCAAAAATGATATGAAAAACTATTATTTCTTTATTTTACTAACCCAACAAATGACTCGTTGGCGCTTTATCAGTAGGTTGCACGACACGTGAAGCATTTTTTTTTTTAGCTTTCACTTAAGAAGAGTTGTGCACTTTTTATTTTAATATATCTCTTTACATAAATACTATTTTCCACTTAAAAACTATAATTTCGTTATTTTACTCATTGATGAGCAAAAGGTCGAGGCAGAAATGACCATGTACCTGCAGGAAATGGCCATTGATGGGGAAGAGGACCCGCTGACTTGGTGAAAACGAACGACAAAAGGTTTCCGTTCATTGCAAGATTAGCACGGAAATATCTGTGCATATGTGCTACCAGTACTCCATCAGAGCGGGTCTTCAGCACAGCGGGTAGTGTAGTTACTCCAATCCGCAGCTTATTAAAACCAGATAAAGTGAATATGTTGGTATTTCTGGCCAGAAACATCGAAATTTAAACATGGTCTATGGTGAAAGATATTAGACTTCTTTACGCATTTTTCGACATCCGCTATGGAGCTATTCGATGTTGCATATTATTTTTAAACGCTCATTTGTGTAGTTCACCACTTTACAATATTTCAATAACATAATTTATTTTGTAGCCTGTGCTGAAGTTAATTGTGCTGCTAATTATAAGTGAAATGTTAATGCCGAAGTTTCGGTCTGAGTGTTGTTCCCGCTTTCTAGTTCTTTATTTGTTGTTCTTCTATGTTTTAATAAATGTGTGTTATTCATATTCACCTTGTTTCTTTCATTTGATTTGACATTATGGATTCATGGCCAAGGAAATTTTTCTTTAAAAGTATTAACCAGACAAAAGTTATTTGACGTTCGCTGGTCTGGGTTTATCTTAAACTGCCGCTTCAGTGTATACAAGAGCTATGTGACAATGAGCAAGATTTTCTGAGACACTACAACTACTAATAATTCATTAGGCTATTTTCTTGTAACCTACAACATAAAATATTTTAATCTAAATGTACAGTGTAAGACATGTAAAAAAAAAGACAAGAAGCTAGCAAAGTCAAGATCAATATTTGTGTAGCCTGCCTGACACGGTATTTTCACAGACTAACACGTCACGTCTCTGGCATATACTACAGTATTTCAAATAGCATTTATGCATTAGTTATATTCTCAATTTAATTTACAGAGCAATCCCTGCAAAGTTTTTAGGTTAATGTA